>NC_056588.1:23222716-23397729 GCF_018340385.1 Cyprinus carpio
GGTTTTAGGGGAAGTCGTGGCCTCTGGTTAGCGAGCGACTTGCAATCCAAGGGTGTGAGTTCGAGTCTCGGGGCGGCGAGGAATTGTAGATGGGGGGAGTGAATGTACACGCTCTCTCACTCTCAATACCACGAATCAGGGTTGAGCAAGGCACAGAACCCCAACTGCTTCCCGGGCGCCGCAGCATAATGGTGCAAATGCTACGGGGCTGTGTGTTCCCGGGTGTGGTGTGTTGTCACTTGCTGTGTGTGTGCACTTGGATGTGTGTTTAAAAGCGAGCACGCATTCGAGTATGGGTCACAGAGTGGCTGTATGTCCACGTCCCTTTCACGTTTTTTTGTCCATATCGCACAGCCCTAGTTCATTCAATAATTACAGTTAATAATCAGCTTCTGAGTTTAAGTTATTAACCCAACAATAGCGGGGTCAGTTATTTATTTTTTTGCAGTGGGCCGCGCAAACATATGTGTTTGGTTGTGTGGGCCGCGAGTTGAAAAAGGTTGGGAACTAATTTTTTAAATATGTGTTTGGTTGTTTGGGCTGCAAGTTGAAAAAGGTTGGGAACCAAGGTGCTTCAGGGGTCATAGATCCTTTCTGCCTCTTATTAATTCCTATTCATTAGATATGTCCAAAACTTCAAAACTGGATGTATTCAGCCTCTCATCAAAAAAACCACAAACTTGACCCCAAAAGAATGTTAATTCTAGCCCGATTTCGGACATTCCCTTTTCGGTCAAGACACTAGAAAAGGTAGTATCCTACAATTATATTCTGCTTAGAGAACAGGTTTATTATCTGGCGGATTTAGTCAGGAATTTAGCCCGTATCATAGTATGGGAGAATGTCGCCTTCGAGTACAAATGACCTGATCTAGCATCTGTCGGGTTGATCTCTCTAGTAGTGCTATGGGGATTTGTGATGCGTTCGACCTATTGGACCACTCACTCTGGCATTAGACTAGAAACACTTTTTTGGAATTAATGGAAGTGCAGTCGCATGGTTTTTAAATCATTACTTATATGATTTAAATGATTTTATGATTTATCATAGCGGTGAATGAAGAGGTATCCTTATCCGATCACAAGTGCGGTATGGAGTCCTATCAAGGAGGCTCAGTGCTAGTGCTTTACTCTTCACGCTTTACATTGTAACATGGAGAATATCATCAGAACCGGTGTTAGCTCACTGTTATGGTGATATCAGCTACTTATATTTCTTCATGTGCAGGCGAAACATAACCAATTTGAAAAAACTAATGGAATGCATAGTCGCTATTAAAAACTGGGTGATGAGTAATTTCTTACTGTAATCTGAAAAAAACAGAGGTGTTAATTATAGGACCTAACAGGCTCATGTATAACCTAGAATGCTTGTCTAGACTTGATGGCTGCCTCTGTCAATTCTTCGTCATCAGTTAGGAAACCTAGGTGCTATTGATAGCATCGTCCTTGAAAGTCAGTTTCTAGCATTTGTAAAAAGCATTTTAACTCAAAAATATAAATAAATTACAGCCTATGCTCTCAATGTCAAATGCAGGAACATGTTAAATCCAGCGTTTATGACGCAAGGTTAGATTATGTGTAATGCTTTATTGGATGGTTGTTCTGCACGCTTAGTAAACAAACTCCAGTTAGGTCCAAAATGCAGCAGCTGCGAGTTTTACTCGAACACAGGAAAGTTATGACCATATTAGCCTGGTCCGGGTCAACACTGTACTGGCCTTCCCTATCAAACATCGTAAAAAATTTAAATTTCGGATTGATTTTATTACTTGCTTATGACTTATAAGCCTGAATGTTTAGCACCGCAGTTATTTGAATGAGATCTTGTTTCCATTGTAACTAGAATATTCAAAATCAACTGTGGGGGCAGATCCTTTTCCTGATATAGTGCCTCTAAACCTCTGGAATAACCTACCTAATATTGTTCGGGAAGGAAGGACACACTCTTGCAGTTTTAAATCTAGATTAAAGACACATCTCTAACCTGGGCTACAACATAAAACACTAATAGCTTCTAATAGTCCAAATCCATTAAAGGGATTTTTAGGCTGATTAATGTAGGTCAATGATGGGAACCCGGTAACACTTCCCATAACAACCCTGTTTTGTACTTGCTACATCGTTTATAAGGATGGCATCTACGCTAATGATTAGTCAGTGTTTCGCTTATTCCGAGGTCACCGTAGCCACCAGATCCAGTCTGTATCCAAGTCAGAGGGTCACTGCAGTCACCCGGAATCCAGTTCCGTATCCAGACCAAAGATGGTGGATCAGCACCTAGAAAGGACATTTACAGCCCTGATAGACCAGCGGGGAGGACCCAGGACAAACTAGAAGCCACAGAGACAGAGTGTCCCTGTAAAGGACCTTGTCTCAGACGACCCCCCAAAAATGGGACAAAGACCCACAGGAAAACAGATGATTCTTCTGCACAATCCGACTTTGCTGCAGCCTGGGAATTGACCTGCTGGTTTCGTCTGGCAGAGGAGAGGAGAACGGCCCCAAAACTGGGCCTGGTTTCTCTCCAAGGTTTTTTTCTCCATTCTGTACCGATGGGAGTTTTGGTTTCTTTTTTGCCGCTGTATCTCTGGCTTGCTTAGGTTGGGACCATTCATTTACTAGCAATATCCTTTGACTGATTGCAAATGATTGCACAGATACTTATTTAAACTGAATTGAAGCTGCAATGATGACATCACTGAATTCCATGTTGGGGGACTGCTTTAACTGTCAGTTTGCATTATTGACACACGTTTTCCTAATAAATGGGTTTTTGGTTTTGTTTTTTTTTTTTTTTTTGTTTTTTTTCCCCAGGGGGTGCTGTGAACAATCTTTTTGTTTAAAGCGCTATATAAATAAAGGTGACTTGACTGCGGAACATAAAAAGAAAAAAAAACTATTACATATTCTTCTCTTAATCCTGTTTATTATATACTGTATCTTTCTACTATTAACATTATTATTGAACAATTTTGTATCTTTATCTTAAAAGATTTTTCTAAAGAAAGTCTATGCTTCTACATTTCTAAGAGCCTCTATTAGTTGTTGTCTTTCAGTCTCCCTATACTTTGCATTTTATTAAAAACATGCTCGACTGTTTCAGTTGCTCACATTTGACACCACAACCATATTCATGTTTTCCAGCTTGTAAGTAAATAGTCTGTCTGATGGGCAACAGGTAAGCATGTAATTTAGTTCCTAGGGAGATGATTATGGGAGATGGAGTCAGGGGTGAATAGGTGATAGACCAGGTGACCTCTGATGGTGAATGGGAGGAATGGCAGGGACCAGATTCATGACCAATATGGCTCTGAGAGTGCAATTACAGTAACTTTCTAATATACTATGTGAAATTCAATTCATTAATTTAGTGTGATTGATTTTAAAAAATATAACACAATAAAAAATTATGCTTCCCTGCCCCATATACAGAGTACTATTTAAAATACTACATATATTTTTACTACAGTTTTTTTCAAACGCCATAGTTGAAAACCTTCCTCACCAAGACCCAGTTATATTGTTCAAAACATAACTACAGTACACGTGATGGGGGGCTTTAGAATTCAAAAACAGCTAGACAAGTTTTTCAAACTTAACGTGTTAAACACAGTGCTCTTTAAAATGTGGTGCTCATGACATGAGACATTGAAAAACATGGACAATGCAATGGGACTGCATGTACATATAGACCGATGGTTAAAAATATATTGCAGGCAGAACAACAAAAGCACTCTGGACAAGTTCAATAATACATTGACTTTTAAAGTCACCTTTTAAAATGTTTCGTCGCGGTCTCTACTAATAATGTAATGTCTTAGAATTATCTTCATTGGAGGCTTCATTTTATATTTATTTATCGAGATTGTCTTAAAAATACACATTGTATACACATCTGCTCCATTCTTTTTTTTATTCATCCCATGACTGACACTATTTGTATTTGTCTTTAGTACAATTCACACCGTATGCCCAAGTTATTTTTAGGCCGTATTAATGGAAATAACATGACAGATGCTTGTTCTTTGATGTTCTCTCTCTCATAAGAGTAGTGTAACTATCTACAATGATGCATGTAGATAGAAGAATGGGATTAATGAGCAAATCAAAAACATTTTGAACGTTTTGACATTTGCATTTATATTTTGCTATTTATTTATAGGTGTGTAATTGCTGGCATCACCAAATAAGACTGCAAAAATAATGACTGTTTTCTGAAAGTTTTCCTAAACATTGTCTGGTCAGTTTGCTCAAAGAAAACAGAGTGCATTTGGAAAAACGCTACAAAGCCACAATGTTTACTGATTTTCAGGAAATCAACCCACAAATCACATGTTTACTTATACAGGTAGTTTTCTTTCATTTTTTCTTTTTTCTCTTTCTTTCTTTCTTCTTTCTTTCTTTCTTGCTTTCTTTCTTAATTTTCTTTCTTTCTATCTATCTTTTTCTTTCTGCAAATTAAACTGGAAAAAGGGAAAAAAATGCAATTAAATGAAAGTCTTTTAACATAGTGGGCAATTCAGTTACAGTTTATTAACTTATTGTATTCTATGAAGTCTCATCTGGCAAAAACTACATAATTTCATGTTGCCTGATATTTTAAAGAATTATTAGTGTACCCAATCAAACCCTTGCTTAATGATGTATAGATTTTTACAAGTCATTTAAACCAGTTACAAAAAAAGCAACCCTTAACCATAATTTCTATTTCTCTCTCCTCTTTATATTTCATTGTTTCATTATGACAACAAAAATCCAGCATAGCTGAAACACGTGGCAGTGCAATCAATGCACAATTTAAAAAGAAAGAAAAAGTAAAAATTCTTGAAAAAAACATTGACTCTTAGTTACCTTACCATTTAATGCCATTTATTTAACATACCATTTTATTGTAAAATGAATCTTTTTCAGTTATTTACTTTTACTTTATATGTAAAGTAATACATTTATAATAAAAATGTAATTTTAATTTAAAATTATTAATGTATTTAAATCCAGATTTTGTTAACAGTTATGTATATATGGAAGTGTTTTTATGTTGGATTGGGCCCGGATTTTTATTTGATGTTAATTGCATTATTTTAGTGTTGTGTTAACCACTGTACACTATATCTGTTATTCAAGATTTGATGTTATTACAGTTTTTCAAAAGTGTAAAAAATGAATATTATGTAAATTATACATTCACCAGAATCTGTATTTTTTTTTACTTTTATTTTTACTTTTTAAGTGTCGCAACTAAAGCACTTTTTTTTTTTACCGTAATCTAACAACAGGATAACTTTTTTGCAATTACCTTTATTTCTTTTACTGCTTATCTTGTAGTGTAGTGAACAGATGTGTAACTCTGTCAAACATCATTATTTTCTTGTTTTGAAAGATTAATAGGAGGGCAGCAAAAATGCAATAAATACAGTGAAAGGGATTTTAAAGTGTAATCTTAATGCCAAATACAGAACAGCAGGACCTTCAGGTGTGATCTTTAGTAGTTATGTTACATCTTGAACCAATTTGGGAGCAAATAGGGGTTAATTTAGCCTTGTTCAATGGCTACAAAGGCAGATGCAAGTGCACTGTGGCTCCCTGGTTAATTTTTTGGGATGACCCAACTGAAAATTTTGCCAACAACACCGTAGCTCGGTACACCACTGAATCATAATAGAATTAAAAATGTGAAGTTTAGCCGGAATCCGCCAACATAATCAAACATCTGGTACAGGGATTTCCTCCTCCATACTTGACTTGGTCTTTGATGATTACTGTGCATAAGATGAACTGAAAGCTATTAAGTCTTATCCTTTTGGAGTTAAATTAGCACCTATGTTTTTTAAAGCCTGACACTTGCCTGTTTATCCTGGTACTCAGCATTCTGTCATAGCCCCTTTCTTGTTGTATTTGGCTATCATTATTTAACATTGCACAACTGCTTTGACAGCACTAAAGGTAAATTATTGCACAAATAACAATCAAATTTTTTTTCGGTTTCACAACAGGCACTTCCATTTTGAACAATTAAACCTTTGTTCCAAATTAAAGTTAATGATCGCAGTGTTCTCATTTGAACTGCTGAATGCCAGGATAACCAAGAGGAGACACAGTGCTCCAGAGAACAACAGCGCTGATCAGCAGAGTTAGGGGAGGGCAGAGATAAACTGCTTTAATAAATTAATAAATGACAACATAAGAAACAATATGCACAATGAACGCTGATAAAAGGTGAAATTATATGAAATTATAGTGAAAGTTGGCCATAACGTGCAAATAAACCAATTCAGAGTCGGTCATCTCCCATTCCCTTTAAAGGCCAGTTGCACTCGTGCCATGACGGATTTCGCTATTTACATGGGCAGAATTTTCAAGAGTAAAGACTAAACGCTTCTCCAGAGATGAAAGGTTCTGCTCATGAGGTTAAAGCACGTGAGCAGACCATCTACAGGGCACTACCATAATTTTTTTTACATTGTATACTTTCATTTTTAATATTTGGCATGTTTGTGCAATGCTGGCATGTCCCTATGTGTGTAATAAACAGGGTGTATGTGCATTGTTCACGACCGCCTATAGCCGCATATTACTAACGCGCTAAAAAAAAAAAATATTGCACCAATGACTTTAGACTAGGTTTTAGTTGGTCAAAGGCGCGCAGTCTATTTCCGTTTGTTTTAAAATAGCAATGCAGATTGAGGTATTGACTTTAAACCAGGTTTCAGTTGGTCACGACAATATATCAACGTGCAAATGGGTGCAAAATGCATTTGCTATTAAAAACAACGTTGTCACGACACGCACACAAAACAGGTAGATCCCAATTGCAGTGTTTTATTGAGATAATCCAAAAATCAGAAAACAGCCAGGCAAAGGTCACAATCCAGGTTAGCAGTCCAAAAAACAAGAAACATAAACATCGGCCAGGAAACACGAAAATCCAGGGTGACATTAAAACAAGGACTCTGGTAACAAGGACAGAAAACAAACCAGGTATTTATAGACAGGTGCAAACAATGTAGTGGGAACAGCTGAATACAATGAACAGTGATGAGTATCAACAAGACTTGTGGGAAATGTAGTTCTGTAGTGGGGTGACGATAAGGGGAAGTGAGACCTCTAGTGGACACCCAGGGATACACAAACCAGACACTGTGACATTACCCTCCCTCTAAGGAGCAGCTTCCAGATGCTCCTAAGACACAAAAAACAAACCAAAAAGACCAGGAGGGAGGTGGACTGGTGGAGAGGTAGAACAGGGGGAGGGATGGAGGGCCAGGCCCGTGTAGGGGAACAGGGACAGGCAGCGATGGCTCCACTGGCAGCACTGGCAGCCAAGGTGGATCAGTCAGTTCAGGGGGCCAAGGTGGACCCGAAAGTTCAGGGGACCATGAGGGACCAGGCAGTTCAGGTGGCCACGGAGGATCCGTCTGTTCCGTTTGTGCCGACGGCCAGGGAGGAACCCGCCATTTGAGCAACCCGAGCGGAACCTGCCATCACCCCGGAGGCCCTGCGGAGACGTGAGGGCACTCTGGACAGCCTGCAGAGACGTGAGGCGCCTCGGCTTCGGGCACGCGCCTCGGTCACGGCATCGAGAGACGGCATCGGGCACCGCCCTCGGGAACGGCCTCGGGCACCACCACCTCGGGAACGGCCTCCACATCGGGCACCGCCTCGGCCTCCGGAACAGCATCGGGCACCGCCTCGGGAACGGCCTCGGGCCTCCGGAACGGCATCGGGCACCGCCTCGGCATCAGGCCCCGCCTCGGCCTCCGGAACCATCTCGGGCACCGCCTCGGCCTCAGGCCCGCCCGGCCTCCGGAACCATCTCGGGCACCACATCGGACACCGCCTCGGCCTCCGGAACCAAACAGCATCGGGCACCGCCTCGGCATCGGGCACCGCCTCGGCCTCCGGAACAGCATCGGGCCCCGCCTCGGCATTGGGCCCCGCCTCGGCCTCCGGAACAGCATCGGGCCCCGCCTCGGCCTCCGGAACAGCATCGGGCACCGCCTCGGCCTCCGGAACAGCATCGGGCACAGCATCGGGCACCGCCTCGGCCTCCGGAACGGCATCGGGCCACCGCCTCGAGGACGGCCAGCGGGGCTGCTCGGGAACCTCCTCCGGGACGGCAGCGGGCTGCTCGAGAACGTCCTCCTGGCCTTGAGGAACGGTAGACGTCTCCTCCTCCTCTGCCCTCTATGATGGCGAGTCGGTGGCCCCTTTTCTGGAGACTCAGGCATTGAGTCGGCCATCTTGTCTGGCGACACAGGTGTAGATTCGGCCATCTTGTGCAATGGTGCTGGGCTGGCGGGCCATCTTGTGCTGTGGTGCTGGGCTGGTGGCCATCTTGTGCTGTGGGCGCTGGGCTGGCGGCCATCTTGTGCAATGGCGCTGGGCTGGCGATCCATCTGTGTGCAATGGCGCTGGGCTGGCGGGCCATCTTGTACTGTGGCTGGCGGCTCAGCAGACGTGACGTGAACACTCGCTTGGAATCTCTAGGATATTGGGACAGCATAGAAAATAATCCAAAAAATGTTCCAGCGCGCCGTTTGTCCGAAGACACTAGGCTCGGCAGACGTAACGTGAACTGTCTCTGGATCAACAGATGTGTGCTTCCTCCCCCTTCTCGTCCGTAATGGAGAGACGGCAGCTCCGATCCGTCCCTCACGAGCCCAGGGTCGAAGGGGGGCCATGGTGGAGAGCGATGCCGGACCTCCTCTCGACCACTCACTCCTCTGCGACCTCCCCGGATCCCACGAAAAACGACCAGTCGGGTTCCCTCAAACCCAATCTCTCTCTCCCGCTCGATGGCTGGGGGAGAAACCTCAAAAAACATACCGCTGGATCTAGGTTGTGACGGAGTCCTTCTGTCACGCCACACACACAAACAGGTAGATCCAATTGCAGTGTTTTATTGGGATAATCCAAAATCAGAAACAGCCAGGCAAAGGTCACAATCCCGGTAAGCAGTCCAAAAACAAGAAACCATAAACATCGGCCAGGAAACACGGAAAAACCAGGGTGACATTAAACAAGGACTCCGTAACAAAGACAGAAACAAACCAGGTATTTATAGACAGGTGCAAAAAACATGTAAGTGGGGAACAGCTGAATACAATGAACAGTGATGAGTATCAACAAGACTTGTGGGAAATGTAGTTCCGAAGTGGGGTGACGATAAGGGGAAGTGAGACCTCTAGTGGACACCCAGGGATACACAAACCAGACACTGTGACAAACGTGGCGCAGGACGTAAAAATTATAACTGCGTCAGGCTGAAACTAGCAAAAAACACTTGCTTCTGGCCTGGCACCACATTGTGCAGGGAAAATAATAAGGCCCTGGATGTGGTAGATTTAAAATAAATGATGTACAAACCCGATTCCAAAAAAGTTGGGACAATGTACAAATTGTGAGTAAAAAAGGAATGGAATAATTTACAGATCTCATAAACTTATATTTTATTCACAAATAGAATATAGATAACATATCAAATGTTGAAAGTGAGACATTTTGAAATGTCATGCCAAATATTGGCTCATTTTGGATTTCACAAGAGCTACACATTCCAAAAAAGGTGGGACAGGTAGCAATAAGAGGCCGGAAAAGTTAAATGTACATATAAGGAACAGCTGGAGGACCAATTTGCAAACTTATTAGGTCAGTTGGCACAATGATTGGGTATAAAAGAGCAAGATGGGCAGAGGATCACCAATTCCCCCAATGCTGTGGTGAAAAATAGCGGAGCAATATCAGAAAGTTTCTCAGAGAAAAATTGCAAAGAGTTTGAAGTTATCATCATCTACAGTGCAAAATATCATCCAAAGATTCAGAGAATCTGGAACAATCTCTGTGCGTAAGGGTCAAGGCCGGAAAACCATACTGGATGCCCGTGATCTTCGGGCTCTTAGACGGCACTGCATCACATACAGGAATGCTACTGTAATGGAAATCACAACATTGCTCAGGAATACTTCCAGAAAACATTGTCGGTGAACACAATCTACCTTGCCATTCGCCGTTGCCGGCTAAAACTCTATAGGTCAGAAAAGAAGCCATATCTAAACATGATCCAGAAGCGCAGGCGTTTTCTCTGGGCCAAGGTTCATTTAAAATGGACTGTGGCAAAGTGGAAAACTCTTCTGTGATCAGACGAATCAAAATTTGAAGTTCTTTTTGGGAAAACTGTGAGGCCATGTCATCCGGACTAAAGAGGACAAGGACAACCCAAGTTGTTATCAGCACTCAGTTCTGAAGCCTGCATCTCTGATGGTATGGGGTTGCATGAGTGCGTGTGGCATGGGCAGCTTACACATCTTGAAAGGCACCATCAATGCTGAAATGTATATCCAAGTTCTAGAATAACATATGCTCCCATCCAGACGTCGTCTCTTTCAGGGAAGACCTTGCATTTTCCAACATGACAATGCCAGACCACATACTGCATCAATTACAACATCATGGCTGCGTAGAAAAAGGATCCGGGCACTGAAATGGCCAGCCTGCAGTCCAGATCTTTCACCCATAGAAAACATTTGGCACATCATAAAAAAGGGGAAGATGCGACAAAGAAGACCTAAGACAGTTGAGCAACTAGAAGCCTGTATTAGACAAGAATGGGACAACATTCCTATTCCTAAACTTGAGCAACTTTTCTCCTCAGTCCCCAGAAGTTTTGCAGACTGTTATAAAAAGAAGAGGGGATGCCACACAGTGGTAAACATGGCCTTGTCCCAACTTTTTTGAGGTGTGTTGATGCCATGAATTTTAAATCTACTTATTTTTCCCTTTAAAATGATACATTTTCTCTGTTTAAACATTTTATATGTCATCTATGTTGTATTCTGAATAAAATATTGAAATTTTAAACTTCCACATCATTGCATTCTGTTTTTATTCACAATTTGTACAGTGTCCCAACTTTTTTGGAATCAGGTTTGTATATCACTCTATTGGTCTTACAATTTTACAGCTTTTTTACTGTTACATTAAACCACATATGTCCATTTAATCTGACTTTGTGTATTTCAACATGTTTAACATCAACATCTGACTTAATTTTGCTATACATTTAATTCAATGACTGCTGTTTCGAAATTGAGAAGCTTTAGACTAAACAACAGCATCACACTTCCCCCTGCTCTACCCTACGCTGAGCACTACATCAGCCTGTGCGTGTGTGAGGATTGTGTCTCGGATTCCCAGTGGGGCGGAAGACATGTGAACTGGTGTTTGCCCCAGAGCAAGACATTTCGATCAAACGATCAGAGTGGTTTCCTCTAGCCTTGAGGCCCCGGCTCAACAGTCTTGAGTTATTGTTTACTGCTGAGGGACAGGGAGTCCCTACTTAAATCTAAATCTTGTCATTAATGCCTTGTTCATATTACCAAAGGTCTTATAGTCTGAAAAGAGGTCAAAAGTTCACCAACTAAAGTGCTTTCACAAATGCTGGAAAGTTTGCTCTGAAAAACCATATCACTTCACAATAGAGTCAATATTTCAAATACAGTCACAAGTTAATTTGCAATCTTTTTTTTCAAATTGTCAGACTTTTTGTCACTTTCATTGTATGCAAAAAGCAGCTTTGCTAAACATTTCCTTACACAGAGAATGGAAAATCATTTTGTTTATACAATAAATGATGAGAGATTTGTTATTTCGGGCTGAAACTAACCCAGTATAGCCATGTAATTGCCTAATATATTGCTGTTGAGTAGAAAGAAACACACAAAATAATGGAGGCCGGTTACGCAAATCCTGGACCCACTTATGCAAATAGTGTGGAAATTCTGCAGACTGGAAGTCTCTGGCAAACAACTGCTGTCATCCTGCATACTTCAGACCTTGAGGTAAATTCTTGTGGAAATCTTTTTTGTGTTCCCTACTGGTTGTATAATACAACTAGATCATTATCACATAGCTTTAAACCAACAATATAGATGTGAGTCAAAATCAGTGTTACTGCACTGTCATTTAGATGCTGTTATCATTTTTATTAATATTACTTTTGTTTTATTCTTGTATTTTCTTTGTGTGTGTGTGTGTAGTTTTTATTAAATTTTATTTAAGTTTTAGCTGTTTTAGCCTACAATATTTTATATTGTTTATTTTATTTTAAGTAAACATTTTTTTATGGTTTTAGTTTTAGTTAATAACCCTGATCAAAATTGTTTGACAAAATGATACAAGTTATCAAAATGGGTGTTAACATTTACAGCAGTTTGATCATTTAAGCAGCGTTTTAACAATGTTCTGTGAAAAGTTATTGCACTTAGATATAGATGTTATGAGTTATTGCAGTTTAAAAACAAAATGCAATCAAAGCTTGAAGGGCAGAACTACAAAGACAAGATACATATATATTTCTTTAGAAATGTCTAACTAACTAAAACACATTCCTCATGGAATTCCCTTCTCTGAATATCTTAGTTGGGGTCAGTTATCTTAGCATGTTAGAAAAAAGTGCTGCGCTTTACAGACTCTGTGGTTAGTGGACAGAAACGTGTCTGTATAATGTCACAAGGTGGTTAGGAGACATTTGTAATGGATGGAATGTGAAAAAGAAAAATCCCACTTTAACACAGCTGAATCTTTCTTCCTAGATAGTCTATGAGAGGAAAACATTCAGAGGTCTGAGTGTAAAAATAGTCGTTATTCTGTACCATGATCTCAGAATATATCACTGCTTCTCAACTGACTGGCTTGTGGTAAAGATGTTTATTGAAATTTTATGGAAAAGCAGTGGGACCACAAGTATGCCAAGGCACAAGAGGATGCATGGCTTTTAGAAAATGTCCTAATATGATAAATGAAGTGCCCAAACTCACATATCTGACAGCACTGCCCAAACCGCCATTTCTCATCTACTCACTCATAATGGGTATAAAACAACAACAACCTAGGCTCACTGCAAAAAAGTGCACTTGTAGCATAATACATTTGAATGTTTTCCTACATTTTTTTTATTACTTTATATAACCAGCTTCATATGTATGGCTTTTCTGATAGTAGGCTATTAGTAGTAAACTTGCTTGATAGCTCACCTGGTACAACCCTGCACTTGAACTCTCAGGTATGAGTCCTGTGAAACACAAGTCACAATAAAAGAGTTCAAAGACTTGTAGAAGCAAGATGAAATGGCATAGTTGCTTCAGCAAATGTGTTTCTATCTCACATTTGCTTTTGTAACACTATTGATTAGGTTTAGTGTAGGTCATGATAGATCTTTAACATTTTCCAAATTGCCACGATACATACAGCAACCATTGTAATAAAACGTTCATCTCTTTTGGAGAAAACTGAACACTCACTGGACATTTCACTTTGAAAGTGTTGGAAAACATGCAAGAAGCAACGTAATATAATTTTGCAGAAATGTTATCACAGGGATGTTCTTTCTGGGTTAGGTAAATGCTTGTAAATCTTCTTTTTCAGTTGCAAGGGGGAAAAAAATTATATTGATGTGTAAATGATTAGTTTAAACTCCAGAAAGCCACCATATTTTTCTTTAAATAAATCTTAAGGCAATGAATCCTGCTGAGACAACGAGAGTGTTAATGTTTTCCAACATTGTGTGTCTTCTCCATTCCAGGATATTTGTAATTGATCTCCCAACATACAAATCATGAGTATATCTCCATGGGTTGTAACGACAGTGTGGAACAAGACCCTGGAGCAGGTCCAACTCAAATGTGTCTGAATCCAGTTCCTCAATACACACAATTCTGCTCTTCTTAGTTTTACAAAATAACACACTGCATATTCAGGTACTGTAAGGCGTTTTACGCAGTACTGTATATCTGTCAGAAGAGTTTTGCCAAGGGCAATACGTCACTCTCCATCTGAGGAGAGGACATGGTGCGTATGAGAACTGGGCAACTCAAACTGGCTTCCTTTTGGTCTTTAGAGTCAGTCCTTGAGGAAATACAAGAAACCAAAGCCTTCAATTGGGCCTCAGAATTATTATGTCAGCTTTCTATAAGACATTATATCAGCCCAAGAGAAAAATTCATAAACTTTTATTTTACACTGATGAGAGATACCAAACTGAAGCCATTAAAAAACTCAATTATAAAGACCCATAATGTAGCATTATTACTATTATACAGCAATTCTAAAAGAAAGAATTTAATTTCAAATTTTGTGCCCAGATATTTTGTTGCAACAAAATTGGCTTTTGCACAAAGTTGCAAAATAGAATTCCATGCAACAAACAGACAATTGGAATGACTGAAACATTTAAGTGCAATCATGAAAAATATCAGCATTCTTGGAATGCAGCATGTACAAGAAAAATTAAGGCCTAGTGCTAACTTCTGAATTGTATAAAAAGACTATAAAGACTTTAAAATATGACATCTTTGTTATGTATTTTAAGCCGAACAAAATGTAAACGCACAGTTAACGCAAGTTAATTTTTTCATTCCATTGCTAGGATTTTTTTCTAACTTACTGCAATTTTCTGTTCATTAAATAGAGCAAAGACTAATGAGAGAGCTCATAAAACAGACCACAAATTGAAAAGGCAATAAAGTAAAATGACCTTATTTTCATAAAGTCACATGGACTGTTATGGGCATTTCTTAGCGCTCCCGAACAGATGCTGCACATAATAAAGCCTTTGCCATTCATATGAACTGTAATTTCATCAGTCAGATGTGTGTAGAGCCGTGTCAGGCTGCCCCACTTAACCAGTAAACCCTCTGTCCCATACATGCATATTTGCATGCGTGGGGGGATGCAGGGAGTTAAAACACTGAAAGAGGAGAGAAAACCATCTAAGAGAAGACACACGCTGCTACTTCAGACTTACACTGACACTTAGTGGTGAAGACTGTGAACGTTAGCATATATTCAGTGTTTCCTTAAACACATTTGTGCCCGTAAGAAAAATGACAAACTAGAGAAACTGAGAAATACGTTTTAAAGTTTGGTTAGATAGATCCAGTAAGAAAAAGTGAAAGCTAACCAGCTAGGTTAGAACATTTTGCAAGCATTGTTTTAAGTTATTAAAATACTTTAGCTTGTGGCTAGCATGTTTTAAGATGTAACAAGTAATAATTAACATGTTTTAGCACATTGCTAGAATGTTCTATGATTTGGCTAACAAAATTTGCATGTTTTAGCATGGTTTTTGCTGGAATATTTTAACATTTAATTAGTATGTTTAACATATTGTTAACATGTTTCTAGCTTGTTTTAGCATGTTGTTAACATTTTTTAAACATGTTGTGAGCAAGCGGCAACCTCCCGCTCTCTCTCGTGAAGCCAACAAGGAAGTGACTTAAACTGTAATTCGTCAACTGCAAAAGGGAGTCAATCCCATAGACTCCCCATGTTAAAATGCCCAACTTTACAGCAAAAAAAAAAAAAAAAAAAAAAAAAAAAACGTTTACAGCCTGGTTCTAAATTTTTTTTTTATAACTTATCCGTTTAAATTATATTAAGCCTTAAAGTTCTGCATAATTAAGGGCGCGACTACTTGAGTGACAGGTGGATTGCCGCTGCTGACACTCCCTTCGAGCTATGTGGGCATGGTTTTTAGCAACCAGCTCCCGCCTCTTAGTCCATTTTTGATTATCCAGGAGTTACGTGCTGCCAAGATGGTGACGGCCGGCTCCGCCTACTTTAGGCTTCAAAAATGCTCTTCGGAAACTTATGGGTGACGTCACTACGTCCATGTTTTTATACAGTCTATGGTTGTGAGCATACACTGCAAGATTAATATTGAGAATGATATTGCCAGCATGTTTTGCTGCAAAAAAAAAAAATTCTAACATGTTTTAAGACATTGTAAGCATGTTTTAACATGTCGTTAGCATCACTGATTATGCTTCTAATATGTTTCTAACATATTTTAACACATTGCAAGCATAATTTAACATTTTTAACATGTTGCTAGTGTGATTTCCAACCTGCTTTAGCCTGTTTTAACATCTTAATAAAATGTTTTAACACATTGGTAACATGTTTTAGCACTGTGCTAGCATGTTTTGATATGCTATTTGCTATTTGCTTTGATATGACTTGGTCTCAAAAGAAGCAGCAGCAGCAGTAGTTTAAAGAGTAGCTATTGGTTTTGTTAACTTTTTTGTTCAGAATTTACTCCATTTTCTCCAGATTATCTGAGCTCTGCAAATATTTCATAGTGATAAATAATTAATGTATGTCAGCAGCTTGCTTTTATTTTAACAAAAGAATTTTAGAAGATGTTTAAATGAACCGATAACTCTTGAGCTATGAAAGAGCTAACTCTGAGCAATAAACCTTCTCTGGGTTTGTGTGTGTCATGAGAAACAAAACACCGGCGAGATCTCCTCTTTCCATGAGTGCACTTATTGCAGATACTTTTCTTCACCTTTTAACCTTGTGAATTGATCACTTAAACATTGTTGTGATGTCATCCCTCATGCATGTTGTCAGCACTGCCTTTCTGAGGTCCAGGTCAGGAAACCTTTCCATTATTTCAGAGTGAAGGAAAGTAAAAGTCTTTAAGCCACCCCTGATAAGATAATTCAGTCTGAGAGGCTGTTTATCAAGAGTTATATGCTTAAATTAGTTTTATAAAGAGCAGAACGCTATTTCCAGCATGTCGATTACCTACAAAGCTTTTAAGAAAGAGTGCCGTGATACATAACAGTTTAATAGCTGTGAGTTTTATTAGCTGTTACATACTTCTTGAAGTCTGGCTTCTCCTGATGCTTGAGTTTTCAGACTCAGAGTTACCTTTTCATATGAATGTTTTAGCAGTACATTTGTTCAGATACTATCAGAGATTCACTGATGGTTATCTTCTACCATCTCCTCAATTTCAGTTGACCAAAATGAAAGAAATAAATAGTTAATGCAGTTGACTTGACTTTTCACTATTTTGACTTCTTCTCTCTCCCCTTCTCTTGAAATTTAAGGTTGTTAATGGATTGCAGGACTTCCTGAATTGTCGTCTCTCATTCTAAAACAAGCCACATGTGGATGAGTATTCCCTGATTTCCACTGAGGTCTTCAGCAAACCGTTTCGAGCTGTTCATAATGTTCTCTAAATTTTGCATGCTGATGTCTGTGTACCATAGAAATGTTTTATAGTCAGTCAATGAACTGAATTCTGTGGGTTTTCAGCTTTTTCAAAGACTTTCAGATGGGGATAATTATATTTTACAGACAAAAATAAATAAATAAGGCACGGAAATACTTTGGTCTGCGATATCATAAATACATAATGATTTTCGTATGAGATTTCCGTACCTTAGTTACAACAGCAATGACTTCAATTGCTGCAAAAGTGCATGAACTTGCATGTCATTCCAGAATGACTGAAAACAACTGCAAGTTTTTCATTTGTACTGAAGCGGTCTTTATCACTGTGAGCTAAATATTGTTGAATCAAATTATGAAAAGAAACACTTTATTTACATTAAAGTGGGAATTTGTTCAATGCCATAATATTCCTGTTACATTCAGCAAAAGCATCTGTTAGAAAATGACTTAATAGCGAGACAAAGTAAAGTCATAGACAATCTAAAACAGATCTTTCATTGTTTTATTTAATTTAGACAGTTATTTTAGGACACTGTGTAATTCTTATTTATGTCTGTCAATTAAATGTATGTTTGGTTTTCCACAGTCTCATCTTTTTCTTCTTGGACAACAAAAACATAGAGGACAGAATGTTTGGGACTAGAAAAGCCTTTGGTCATTAGTCTGGAGGATCCAGTATGACAACCCCAAGTAACCATAAGATGTGACTCATGCAGCATAGAGGGTTTTTGAGGGTTGCATCTCATGTGCGGATCAGATGTTTAAATCCAGCCATTAAAAGGAAATTCCATGATATTTTAGGAAAAGTCTTTAGATCCTGGTATGTGGTATTCTTCTAGAGAGATAAAGGAGAGAGAAAATAAGACAGAATGTGAGTAAGAGGGGGGAGAGGAAGAGGTGAAGAGTGATGATGGGACATGACACACTGTCAGAAAACTGTGCCGTCTGTGTGTCTTTCAAATCTGTAATCCCTGTTGCATTCATAATATTTCAGGGTTGATTGCTAGTTGAACAGGACTGTCGTCAATGGCTAATAATAATGGTTTTAAAGTGATAATTCACCCAAAAATGAAAATCAGTTACTCACCCTCATGTCATTTCAAACTTTAGGGTAACCACAAACATGGTTTTCTCAGACATGTGTCCTGTTTTTGGGAAAACATAATATGTTCAAACTACCAAACTTGAATGCATCTCTTTTTTTCCAGCAGAACACATTTACATTTATGCATTTAGCAGACGCTTTTATTCAAAGCGACTTAGTGCATTCAGGCTAACATTTTTTACTTAATGTGTTCTCTGGGAATCAAACCCACAACCTTTAGTGGTGCTAACGCAATGCTCTACCGCTGAGCCACAGAACACAATAGAAGATATTTTAAAGATTGTTGGTAACCAAAACTTTTTGGTTCCCATAGACATTTCTCAAAATATCTTCTTTTATGTTCCAAAGAAGAAAGGGTAACACTTAATTTTGATAGTCCACTTTAGACATTCTAAAAAAAGAGATTGTTAAATCATTTAGTGAAATTTTGTCGTTGATTGATATATGGCTGCATTTTTATGAATTCTAGTCACTTGAGACAGAAATAACTCAGGACTAATGAAAGAAGAAACAAATGTATGATGGCATTGTCAAAAGGTTTTTGTTGTTATTGTTGTTGTTTAAATAAAAAAAAAATAAACCTGGATGTTAATGAAATTAAAGCTTCACTTTACTTGTAATATATATATATATATATATATATATATATATATATATATATATATATATATATATATATATATATATATATATATATATATATATATATATATATATATATTCTGAAATTGTATGATCACTTTGAAATATAATAGCACTTGTCAATAAGTCACACTGAGGTATCTGTTTTACAAACGGTGTGGGATAAGTTATGCTCCAAAGTTTTATACAAACCCGATTCCAAAAAAGTTGGGACACTGTACAAATTGTGAGTAAAAAAGGAATGGAATAATTTACAGATCTCATAAACTTGATATATTTTATTCACAATAGAATATAGATAACATATCAAATGTTGAAAGTGAGACATTTTGAAATGTCATGCCAAATATTGGCTCATTTTGGATTTCATGAGAGCTACACATTCCAAAAAAGTTGGGACAGGTAGCAATAAGAGGCCGGAAAAGTTAAATGTACATATAAGGTACATAACAGCTGGAGGACCAATTTGCAACTTATTAGGTCAATTGGCAACATGACTGGGTATAAAAAGAGCCTCTCAGAGTGGCAGTGTCTCTCAGAAGTCAAGATGGGCAGAGGATCACCAATTCCCCCAATGCTTTGGCAAAAAATAGTGGAGCAGTATCAGAAAGGAGTTTCTCAGAGAAAAATGAAGTTATCATCATCTACAATGCATAATATCATCCAAAGATTCAGAGAACAATCTCTGTGTGTAAGGGTCAAGGCCGGAAAACCATACTGGATGCCTGTGATCTTTGGGCCCTTAGACGGCACTGCATCACATACAGGAATGATACTGTAATAGAAATCACAACATGGGCTCAGGAATACTTCCAGAAAACATTGTCGATGAACACAATCCACCGTGCCATTCACCGTTGCCGGCTAAAAGTCTATAGGTTAAAAAAGAAGCCATATCTAAACATGATCCAGAAGCGCAGGCGTTTTCTCTGGGACAAGGCTCATTTAAAATGGACTGTGGCAAAGTGGAAAACTGTTCTGTGGTCAGACGAATCAAAATTTGAAGTTCTTTTTGGGAAAACTGGGACGCCATGCTATCCGGACTAAAGAGGACAAAGACAACCCAAGTTGTTATCAGCACTCAGTTCTGAAGCCTGCATCTCTGATGGTATGGGGTTGCATGAGTGTGTGTGGCATGGGCAGCTTACACATCTGGAAAGGCACCATCAGTGCTGAAAGGTATATCCAAGTTCTAGAACAAACATATGCTCCCATCCAGACGTTGTCTCTTTCAGGGAAGACCTTGCACTTTTCAACATGACAATGCCAGACCACATACTGCATCAATTACAACATCATGGCAGGGTAGAAGAAGGATCCGGGTACTGAAATGGCCAGCCTGCATTCCAGATCTTTCTCCCATAGAAAACATTTGGCGCATCATAAAGAGGAAGATGTGACAAAGAAGACCTAAGACAGTTGAGCAACTAGAAGCCTGTATTAGACAAGAATGGGACAACATTCCTATTCCTAAACTTGAGCAACTTGTCTCCTCAATCCCCAGACGTTTGCAGACTGTTATAAAAAGAATAGGGGATGCCACACAGTGGTAAATGTGTTGATGCCATGAAATTTAAAATCAACTTATTTTCCCCTTAAAATGATACATTTTATCAGTTTAAACATTTGATATGTCATCTATGTTGTATTCTGAATAAAATATTGAAATTTGAAACTTCCACATCATTGCATTCTGTTTTTATTCACAATTTGTACAGGGTCCCAACTTTTTTGGAATCAGGTTTGTACTCCGCTATAACCTCAGGACATGCAAGAACAAGAAAACTAATGTGGAAAAGTGTAAACATCTTTTGTTTTTTTTATTTAAAAAGCCAGCAGTGTTGTACTTTGCTCAGTTTGTAACAGTAAGTCTGTCCTAATATTTTTCCCTGAAGAATGAAAATAACATGATAGTTGTTGAAAAGTGTGAAAAAAACTGAGTCACAGCTTTGGCTAACGTACAGAACATGTGTGAACAGACTTTAACCTGTTCTGAGAAATTTCCCTCAGCAGCTCATAAAGTAGATGAATCAGAGGAGACATAGGCACTGCTGACTCGATACTTCTCGCCATTGTTGCGGCTGAAAGCTGACGACGTGTGACTCGCAGGTTAACGAATGGAAAATAAAGACTGTGGGCTATATCTGGAAAATGTTTTTGGAAGCTCAGAGCCGGATTGGAAAAGCCCAGGGCTGCCTGTGGTCTGCAAGTATGTGCTACAGTTCTCATGGTAGCACATTTACTCATGCTGGAGTGTTTAGCAGGCTTGAAAACAGCTGTTGGTGCACGGGCATTCCTGGACTGTTACGTAACCCAGTACAGAAGTGTGTATTACTCCACTTAAAGTTAATTGGGCGTGTGAGGTGGGCCTATTTGAGCCCACTTCATACCAAATAATTGTTTTAAAATGAATTAGACACATTTGTTTTGCAGCTGTAACTGAGCAAGAGACCAAAATGAACATATAACAAGCAAGCAAATCAGGAGAACGGTGATGTCACGATTTCCTCTCGACATGCCCCTTAACATGCATCATTGCCTTCTAAACAACTCATGTCCGTCCATCAGTTAACAGAGCGATACTGCTGTTGGATAAAGACATCGAGCATCAAAATCAGAATTTGTTCTGTCAACAGATATAAAAAACTGTAACTCCAAAACTTTGCATAGCCTTCGTAAAGATCTGTGCATGAGAAATGCATGACTGCAAATTATTTTTAATGACGTGTCTGAGTGACTGAAAGATGAAGTTTTAATTTTTTCACATTTCACGATGGACTGTTTTGTGAATTATTCTAAACATGTTGAAGTAACCCTAAAACAAATGTTTTAGAACCAAAGCTATTAAGAACCAAGTGTATCATTGTTTGAATTATACATAATATAAATATTTATATATTTCATGACTCCTTTTGTGTTCTTTCTGGCCTTAGCACCCCCCCCCCCCCCCACCACCACCACCACCACACCCCTAACTCTACTTACACCATTTACTCCTGTTGCATAATTTAGTTAACTGGTGATATACTGATAGAAAATTATTTTAGTTAGGTGTGCACCAAACAAATGATAAACAACATGTGTGCAAACTCTCAGCATGTCATTCTCTCAGCATGTCACTCTCAACACAACAGCTGGTACAAATACGCATTTGAACATAAAATAAGCATGATTATGCAAATCTGCTAAAATGTTGCCATCATGTTTAATGGAACATATCAGTCAAAATGAGAGACAAATCACTGTAGCACTTGTTTGCAGTTAACAACAGATGTCAGTTTAGAAAATAACATTCACCACATGGCAATTTTACATTTTGGTGCATAACTCATATAAATCAATTTTTTAAGTTTTAATATGATGTGCTTACAGCCCTCTGATGGTTAGGTTTAAATCAGGTTGATAACATCATGCGCAACTGAGCAGAATATACAGGGTCAGTTTAAATATACTGTTTTAAAAATGAATGTTTTATATAATATAACTTAATTAGATAACACAATATCATGTGCCTTTTATTGTAAAGAAATATAGCACAAACACTATTCGAGCACAGCATTTCATTAGACAAGTTTTGTTAGATTTTAGATAAACAAAAGAGATGTATTGTTCAAAATTGAGACAATGTATTTGGCCATTTTCTAGTTGTTAACTTTGTGGTCACTCTGCTAGGGTGCCTTGAGAGGAAATGAATTCATACATCATCAACATACAAGTTGCATTTCACAAAAGCATAATTTGCTTGGAGATGTTATTTCTGATGTTTTATAATCTAATGTAATGATGTTCATATACAGTATAGTGTAATGATGTTCATAAGTTTTTTGCCCAGTCTATCAGTGTTACTTCAAGTCATCCAGAATCTACTATTTTTGTAGTACAAAAAATGAGAACCTGGTTTGTTTCAGACAGCCTGTTGCTCATTCCTGTGAACTAATTACCAAATCGACTATCATTCCATGACTCAGTCCTCATCATCTCTGTGTTCAGTCCCAACACATCTGTGAAGGCTTGTGCTGCAGAGATCTGTCTCGTGGTTTATAACTAACTAAGACTCCTGTGGTTGGTGGGATGTATCATTGATGTATCATCATGATTTAGCAATGGACAAGAAAACGTGACGAACGTGATGCCTGTTTCAGTCTGATTAGTATCAGATATACTGTTTTAGTTTTTAGTATTATATTTAATTAATTTTATAATGTTCCGTTTTCATTTTCATTTTAGTTAAATCTTTAGTAATAATACATTTTTGTTTCATTTTTATTATATATGTGTGTGTATATATATATGTATATATATATATATATATATATACATGAAAGAAAAATCAATAATTTTGACCCATACAATGTATTTTTGGCTATTACTACAAATATACCCCAGCGACTTAATACTGGTTTTGTGCTCCAGGGTCACATACTGTATTTAACAATAATAACTCTGGCCTGCTTGATGCATCTTTTTCCCTTCTCTAACTGGCATTATAGGCATTACAAAACGTTGCACTGAAAGTAGAAAAATTTGATTAAAAATGCAAAGGCCACAGGGGAAAATGGAAAAATGTTCCAAGCACATGCTAAACCCTGTGCACACTTGAGGACCCAAAGTCTCTTATTTTCTGTTGTGTTGATGCACACACCAAACAACTAATCTCAACCTGAGCGCCTCAGTTACACAATCATCTCCTCCCAGTCTGCAGTGATGATCCCGAAATTCCATTCTTGCACAAACAACATGAAGGAGGGTTTTTTTTTTTTGCACAGATATCTGCCAGTTTGATGGTTTGTTTTTGTTTTGTCACTGCCTCACCCTCCTTGCACTGTCTTTCATCTCAGTTTCATTGGTTGTCGTTCACTGGCTGCTCTCTACCTGTCGGAAACAATGTACACGCCTGACTACGGTGAGTCGACACTGTGTGTTGTCTGCAACCTGGGGCATTCTTGTTGCTGACTCAAAACAAAAAAGGCCATGAGCTTCTGTTTTGTAATGTGCTCTAGACATAAGAATTACCTTTTGTTATTTTCCATTCACAACCACAAGTAACCATAAGGTGTGACTCATGCAGCATAGAGGGTTTTTGAGGGTTGTATTTCATGTGCGGATCAGATGTATAAATCCAGCCATTAAAAGGAAATTACATGATATTTTAAGAAAAGTCTTTAGATCCTAGTATGTTGTATTCTTCTAGAGAGATAAAGGAGAGAGAAAATAAGACAGAATGTGAGTAAGAGAGAGGGGGGAGAGGAAGAGGTGAAGAGTGATGATGGGACATGACACACTGTCAGAAAACTGTGCCGTCTGTGTGTCTTTCAAATCTGTAATCCCTGTTGCATTCATAATATTTCAGGGTTGATTGCTAGTTGAACAGGACTGTCGTCAATGGCTAATAATGGTTTTAAAGTGATAATTCACCCAAAAATGAAAATCAGTTACTCACCCTCATGTCATTTCAAACTTTAGGGTGACCACAAACATGGTTTTCGCGGACATGTGTCCTGTTTTTGGGATAACATAATATGGTAAAACTACCAACCTTGAATGCATCTCTTTTTTCCTGCAGAACACAATAGAAGATATTTTAAAGATTGTTGGTAACCAAAACTTTTTGGTTCCCATAGACATTTCTCAAAATATCTTCTTTTATGTTCCAAAGAAGAAAGGGTAACACTTAATTTTGATAGTCCACTTTAGACATTCTGCTAAAAATAAGTATCTTTGCAACTGCATGCCAACTAAATCTCATTAATTTGTGATTACATGTCTACAAACTCTCAATAGAGTATTAGTAGAGTGTTAGGTTATGGTTAATGTTACTATAAGTTAATATGTAGCTTCAAAGTTACTTATAGTCAGCAGAATCAAGGTCTTCAGGATTACTAGAAATAGATTGTCTTACTATAGGGAGATGAGAGGGTCTGTATTACTTACTATTGGAGAAAGCGTTAACGGTCGACTTGGATCGCGTGTGCCTTAATAACCACATTACAGACTTGACGTCATTGAATTTCAGGCACTCAATCGCCATTTACAGATACCATAGGAATGAATGAGAAATGGCGTAAGCTGAATCCCATCTGTCACAAAATGTCATTGACTTCTCTTATAAAACACCATGTTTTTTGGAGTAAACTCTAAAAAGAGTTCAATCCAAAAGTTTTGTTTAGTGTAAAACATGTTGAAGATTAGCCGATAGGCTGTCGATTCATTAAATGATCAGCTGTTTCCTCTAAAAAGCTATTTATTCAGCATAGTGAAGCCTCTCTCCACCAATAACATCCATTAAAAAAAAAAAAAAAGCCTCTGGTCTCATTTCCCATGTACGTTACTGCCAAAGCAGAAGCGTTAGCATTAGCCGTTATGTTTTTGGGCTAAAGTTTGCAGGCTTGCCTTCTAGTGGCTCTGCTAGAAACTTCCAAGCAGGTGTGATTTGGAGATGGTTGGAGCTAAACTCTGCAGAGCTGTGGTCTTCCAAGAACTAAATTTGGGACCACTGAGCTAATGTCTTTAGGAGCAGCTTTACAGCAGAATCTGAACTTTATAGCCAAATTTCTAACTGATTCTGCTCTTCTCCTTTTTATCTCTGTGAAGTTGCTTTGACGCAATCTGTATTGTATACAGCACTACAGAAATAAAGGTGACTTGACTAGGTATTCTTATAATATCATTATTGTGAATTAAACATTTAGTAGTCTCATAAAGCCAGACCTTCAGACTGACGCAGAAGGTTTGGGAACCTTGGCTGCTCTGAATGGCCAAGGCCCGCCAAAGAGGCCATATGACTGACAGATAAAACAACCAATCATGTTTCGTTTTGTGCTGCCTCATGTTTAGTGGTGTGGAAATGTCTCCACAATGACAGACCGGTGTGTAAAACTCTTTAAAAATTTTAAAAATTCTATGCCGTGAACTTAAAACAACGGCTTTCTTCTTCCATAAGGTGGTTTGGCATCATGGCATCTTTGTTTCCAGGCGGAACGTTAAAGAACACGACACACACGTCTCCCAGAAATCCTGTATAAATCAACCAATCCAGTGATGACTTTGAAACTCCTGAAGTGTTTTCAATTTTGTGTGGCGTATGCATCATACATTCAGCCAGCGGTCCTTGAGCGTGACATCTGAGGCTGAGACTAACCATGTAGTGAAAATCTCATGTTGTGTTCAAAGTCTAAATTTCAGTCAAAAGTTTTGTAGCCTACCTTATGCCAAGTAAAAATGAAAGAATTTGACAGCTGGAATCATCACCACGTCCAATTTAGGGTAATTTAAAGCGAAATCATTGAAATTTCCATTTAAATGATTATCACAGCTCCCGTTTAGAGGACCGCAGCTGTCTCCTCCTCAAACTCCCACACTCTTATTTTATCAAACACAGATGCTGATCTGTCCATTTGCTGCATCTCATGTGACTCACGGTTTGAAAATGGCTGCACAGAGACTGTGTGGTAAATGATCTCTAATTTTCTCTGAAAGTCTGTTCTTAGACCACAAAGAGATTTACTGCGTGTGGATGAAAAGCATGTATTGTGTCTTAGAGATGTTCCGGTCTGGTGTTTTAGGAGACTCAAGAGACAACAAAGATGGACAATAGTGCTGTCAAGTCTTGTTGGGATGGTAATTGTGTGCAGATCAGCACTTGCGGCACTAGACTGTCAGAGATCATTTCTGAAAAAAATTAATCTGTCGTCATTTACTCGGCCCTAATGTTGGTGCAAACCCATAATACTTTTGTTCTTCTGTGGAATAGAAAAGAAGTTTTGAAGAATGTCCGAGTTGCTCTACTCTCCATACAATAACATGAGTCTCAAAAATATGTTCCAAAGATGTTTTGCTAACATCCCCGTAAAATTTATTGTTCACACTTAATTTTAAGGTTCAATTCTAACTATTAACTAACTTTTGCCTTAATAAACTCCTAATTCGCTGCTTTTCAATAGTTAGTAAGGTACTGTAGTTGTACTAATAAACTAATACTAATTAGTACTACGCACTAATAAACAGTCAATATGCTAGCATGCTAATAAGCAACAAGTTAATAATTAGTCTCTAAACTAAAGTGTTACCAATTTAATTATTAAATTATTTCTTAATATTCTCTGAACGTTCAAAATGTCCTTTTTTAATGTTTATAAACGTTCTTCTAAAGTGAACATTCTATTTTTGTCATTTTGCAAACATTATGGGAGTTCATTTTGAATGTTGTCTAAACCATCTGAAACTTGTATTAATGATTGTTCAGAACTTTAAGAGAACCTTGCCAGAACGTTCACCAAATTTCTGTGAATATTCCAAAAAGATAATCCAAAGTGATCGAAAAAGAACCAAAAAACATCAAAAGGATGTTGCAAAAATCGTTTTCTGATCACATCTGACAGCTTTGTGTGAGAAACAGATTGAAATATTAAGTGTTTATTTGGTGAAAATCTTCAGGCTTCAGAAAATGTGTATATATATATCACACATTACTTTTAAGCATCTTTTATGATACTCTTTTCCTTTTTGGAATTTGACAACCATTAGTCAATGTGTGCTTGTGTTGGAAAGAAGCACCTTGGACATTGGCTGCTGGGTGTACTGATTAAATGATGACAGAATTGTCATTTTTAATAAACTTCTCCTTTGAAATGGCAAAAAAATAGGCTTGGAGAGCATGCATACTGCTCAAAGCATTCAGTTTCTGAGAAATGCAGATTCTTGGTAATTTACTATTTAAAAACGAATACTGACATGCTGATGATGGGAAATGTATTATGCAGACAATGTGAAATGATGACGCATTCCAGCATACTTGGTGTCATCATCGGCGGATGGAAAACAGCAAGATTCGACCAGTGTTTAAACCATCATTGAGCAAGAGTGTATGAAATGCAATAGTGGCCTTGCCAGACTATTAATATTGTCCTGCTGCAAGAGAGAGAGAGTCTATTTGGAAATCATCAAATGGCCACATATTTGATATGCCATAAATACAGAGCAAATAGCACACAGTCTAGAAAGTATTCACGGCTATATTCATTCATAAGGTTGTGATATGCACTTTACGTTATGAGTAAAAATACAATAAATGACTCAAGCGATATTCTCTGTAATGATTTTGGTAAGAACACTCATGAAATCAGACCAAAAAAAAAAACCATGAAGGTTCCTTTCCCAGCACAAGTAGGTTATGCTGTGCCAAAAGAACCAATGCAACATTTGTGGAAATTTCTCCAGAAAAGCAATGGAAACTCATACCAGCAGGAGTTATTCTTCTCATCCCTCCTGCAAAAGTCTTCAGATTGTGACAGGCCATATTTAGATAACAGTTCAGCCCTGTCAGTCTCAGAGAGACACAGTGGTCCCTGAAGAAGCTGGTCAGGATGTAAGAGAGGCAGGAGAA
The DNA here is from genome assembly GCF_018340385.1 of Cyprinus carpio. Lineage (NCBI taxonomy): Eukaryota > Metazoa > Chordata > Actinopteri > Cypriniformes > Cyprinidae > Cyprinus > Cyprinus carpio. The sequence continues at coordinate 23,250,870 of NC_056588.1, forward strand.
GGAATTGTGTGTCTGCTGTCTGCCGGCCGGCAGCAATTTATTTTCACACTACTTTTTTTCCCTCCTCACCAACATTTCAGAGGTTTGGAAGTTCTTCATTAGCCGCCAACGCATACGTCATTGTAATAACAGCATTCATTTATTTTAACAGCCTGACCATTCATCAACCCCATACACTTTGCTACTGCATATGGGTTCCATATCGGCCTCCAGGCCCATTAGGCCAGACTTGTACGGCGACTCAAAGCCACAGATAGCTTAATGTTTGCCCAGACTCATTCGACAGGGATGGTTTGACATCATCAAGCGGCGGAGCCTCTGGTTACTTTTTCCACTGGTGATCTCTCTATAGCCCCACATGCCAGTCATGGCCAACTGTTTCTGATTTAACTATCTGACTGAGGAAGTGTGTGGTGACTGTGTGGAATTCTGCCTTGATATATCTGCATATAAGAGACGAAACTCTCTTTAGGGCCATCAGAGTTGATTGCCTTTCTAATGAAATGTAATGGTGTCATGCAATGTTAACATGCTTTCTCCTATCTCAGTTTAATGTGGGCAGACTTGCGGAAGAGTGTAAACACCGTTGTTCTTTCAAAACCTCACTCTGTTTGTTTGAACAGCCTGACATGTCAACTTCTGACTCAAGCACTGGCGTGAGTTCGGGGTGGTCCTACCTGTTTGTCCAAACAAGGAAGATGAGGACATTAAGAAGTGATTGGAAAACATGTTTGGAACAAGAGGTTTGCATGGTTAGCATGAGTCAGTGAGACCCTGCTGGTACATGAACTACACTCTTAAAAATAAATGTTCCAAAACACAGTGGTGCCATTGAAAGAACATTTTTTGGTTTCCCAAAGAACCTTTCAGTGAACAGTTCTTTTTCCACTATAAAGAGCCTTTTGTGGAAAAGAAATGTTGCATGGATGTTAAAAAGTTCTTTGTGGAACCATCAATGCCAATAATGAGCCCAGCAAGAAAGCTTTTGTTTGTGAGAAGGTTTTTTTTTTTTTTTTTTTTCTCAGAATGGTGTACACTTATAAAGACTCTTAAAAAATACCCTTATAAGTGTATACCATTCTGAGGGCAAAAAAAAAAAAAAAAAATTCTGACAAACTATAAAGCTTTCTGCAAGCAACAAATAAATCCAAATTATTTCATTACAGATGTTTTGCCAGTGAACATCTTAAAAATGTTAAGTGTATTGCTGGCTTTAGCAGCACAGCTCAGAATAGTTGCTAGTGAAGGATTTGGGACTGTGCTTGTTTTTCTGGTGCCTTCATCCAGTCAGCATGTTAGGACATCATTCCTATTCATCTCAGTGATTAGTCACACTGAGATAATAGGAATGCTAATGACGAGCTTTCAGAGGGTATTCTTAAGCTCCTTCTTTCATTTTATTAGGTATTGCTAACTGCAAGAATTTAAATTTGCAGCCATTACTGCAGTCTTCAGTGTCGCATGAGCCTTCAGAAATCATTCAAAGAAACATTTCTTGTTATTATCAGTTCACAACTGTGCTGCTTCATAATTTTTTTGGAAACTGATACATTCTTTGAAGAATAGAAACTAAAAGAACAGCATTTATTTTAAAACAGTCTTTGTTTAACATTCTAAATGTCAGTTCTAATAAACAGTTTTCTTTGATATATTTAATGTGTATCTTACGGAAAAAGTCAATCGAGGGTCAACACAGACAACAAGTTTCTGTGTGTGTTTGTGTGTGTGTGTGTGTGTGTGTGTGTGTGTGTGTGTGTGTGTGTGTGTGTGTGTGTGTGTGTGTGTGTGAGAGAGTGTGAGAGTGTGTGTGTGTGTGGAGAGAGAGAGAGAGAGAGAGAGAATGCACGAATTGCACAGATAATAAAAGGTAATTTGGGAATTGTCTTTTTTTATTCTATTGTTGGTCATGTTGGGTTCTGGTTCTTTAGATGATGTAGGTTGTAATGATCTTAATAACGTTAATAACTTGGTGCAGTGATTTAGAAGTGCAACAGTCAACAGACCTGGAACTAGTTTATAGCTGTGCTTTTCCTGGAAAATAATTGTACGCCTTAAAATATTCATCAACCAATCAGAGTCAAGCATTCAACAGCCCATGGTATATTTTATATTTTATTTCAGTTAACGTTGATTTCAGGTAACCCAAAGTTTCTTTTAAAGTTTATTAACTATAATAATCCTGATTCAGAACATGATTGAAAATGTAATTACATTTAAAACAGCTCCTCCTGCACAAAGTGTGTTTAGGGTCATAAAGATGTCATCGTCTGAGCAGGAAGACAGAATCAGGTATAGGATCACTTATCACATGGACACCTGGGGCAAGATCTGGAGTGGGCGGGGCAACATGTTAAATTTGACTGATAGGGTTGTTTGTCTTTGGGGTTAAATGCTTATAAATGCTTAAATGCTTATAGTTTGACTTTTTTTTTTTTACAGCATCCACAGCTCTAGATTTTGTGTGACAGCTGCTCAAAACAGAATGTGTCCTATGTGTGTAAAGTCTTCAATCTTAAACTCTTTACAGGCTGGTGCAGGACTGCATGACGTGAACAGTACAATATAGAGGCTGTGTAAACAGGTAGTCTGGGTGGGATGAAACTCAAAGAATTTTCCATACATCTTCTTGATGACTTTAACATGTCCTGCCAAACAACTGCAGCTGTCCTGACAGAGAAACCCCCACGGCTCACAAGAGCCCACGCCGTATTTCCTAGCTAGGTTTAAGCATTTTTGTTTAGACCCCTGAAGTGATGCCGGTCGTCTGTGACCTCTTCAGTAATCAAGTACCTGGTGTTGGAGCATTTGTTCAGTCATAAATACAATTTTCCCACCTGCAGGCTCGAATACTTTGAACATGACCACAATAAAAGTAGCAGCTGTAATTTGAACAAGAATGAAAGCTGAATGCACTCATGTTACAACTTAATGTGCTCATGTTTTCTCTGTATCTATTATTGTTGTGGTATGTTTTACTTTAAAACTAGCTAACAGTTGTAATTTATTAGTTGTATTGGAACAGTCAGGAACAATGATGCTTTTCATAAGCATTAATCATCCATGTATGTTTGTAATTATTATTGTATTACACTGCACTGGGTTTCCTGTTGGATTTAATTAGCTCTGCCTCCTCCTCCTAAAGCAAAAATCACAGGACAAATTCAATGCTGCCACCTAGTGTCATGATTTCACAGTACATGGAACAGAGTTTATTGTGCCTGTATGCTGAGTTATCGGAGTAATTCACTTAAAAAAATTAACGATTAGAATTCAGGGTTATAAAGTCAGTGGCAATTTTGTTATTCACTGGTTTCTGTAAACAGCACAATTTCTGTGGTATACATAAATATACTTTCTTAATAACAATAATAACCATGACATAGAGCAGTGGTTCCCAATCCTGGTCCTGGAGAACCCCAAACACTGCACATTTTAGATGTCTCCCTATTCACACACACCTGATTCAGCTCATCAGCTCATTAGTGAAGACTCCAAGACCTCAAATGTCTGTGTGAGATAAAAGAGACACCAAAAGCGTGCAGTGTTGGGGGTTCTCCAGGACCAGGATTGGGAAACACTGACCTAGAGGATACAAAACTAAAAAGATATATATATACACATATACATATACACACACACACACATATATATATATATATATTCATTTAGTTTGCTTTGCTTGCTTTGATGTAATAAAATAACTAAAATTAAAATAAAAATGAATTAAAACTGTATAGAAATATTTTAAAAAGAAAAATACAAAAACAACAAAATTACTAACATTTCTAAATTAAAAAATAAATACAGTGGTGGGAAAAAAATTGTTGGCCCCCTTTCTGATTTCTTATTTTTTTGCATGTTTGTAACACTTTAATGTTTCAGATCAACAAAAAATTTCAATATTAGTAAAAGATAACACAAGTGAACAAAACATGCAGTTTTTAAATGAAGGTTTTTATTATTAAGGGAAAACAAAATCCAAAACTAAATGGCCCTGTGTGAAAAAGTGTTTGCCCCCTAAATCTAATAACTGGTTGGACCACCCTTAGCAGCAACAACTGCAATCAAGCGTTTGTGATAACTTGCAGTGAGTCTGTTAGAGCGCTGTGGATGAATTTTGGTCCACTCATCTATGCAAAATTTTTGTAATTCAGCCACATTGTAGGGTTTTCGAGCATGAACCACCTTTTTAAGGTCATGCCACAGCATCTCAATAGGATTCAGGTCAGGACATTGACTAGGCCACTCCAAAGTCTTCATTTAGTTTTTCTTCAGCCATTCAGAGGTGGACTTGCTGGTGTGTTTTAGATCATTGTCCTGCTGCAGAACCCAAGTTCGCTTTAGCTTGAGGTCACTAACAGATGGCGGACATTCTCCTTCAGGATTTTTTGGTAAACAGCAGAATCCATGGTTCCATTTATCACAGCAAGTCTTCCAGGTCCTGAAGCAGCGAAACAGCCCCAGACCATCACACTACCACCACAATATTTTACTGTTAGTATGATGTTCTTGCGGTGTTACTTTTACGGCAGACGTAATGGGACACACACCTTCCAAAAAATTAAACTTTTGTCTCATCAGTCCACAGAGTATTTTCCCAAAAGTCTTGGGGATCAAGATGTTTTCTGGCAAAACTGAGACGAGCCTTTATGTTCTTTTTGCTCAGCAGCGGTTTTGGCCCGGTCTCTTTCTTCTGGTGGAGTCATGAACACCGACCTTAACTGAGGAAAGTGAGGCCTGCAGTTCTGTGGATGTTGTTGTGGGGTCTTTTGTGACCTCTTGGATGAGTTGTCGCTGTGCTCTTGGAGTAATTTGGTCGGCCGACCACTCCTGGGAAGGTTCTCTACTGTTCCATGTTTTTGCCATTTGTGAATAATGGCTCTCACTGTGGTTCGCTGTAGTCCCAAAGTTTTAGAAATGGCTTTATAACCTTTTCCAGACTGATAGATCTCAATTACTTTCTTTCTCATTTGTTTCTGAATTTCTTTTGGATCTCGGCATGATGTCTAGCTTTTGAGGATGTTTTGGTCTACTTCACTTTGTTCAGGCAGGTCCTATTTAAGAGATTTCTTGATGTGAACAGGTGTGGCAGTAATCAGGCCTGCGTGTGGCTAGAGAAATTGAACTCAGGTGTGATAAACCACAGTTTTAACAGGGGGGCAAACACTTCTTCACACAGGGCCATGTAGTTTTGGATTTTGTTTTTCCTTAACAATAAAAACCTTCATTTAAAAATTGCATGTTGTGTTTACTTGTGTTATCTTTGACTAATATTTAAATTTATTTGATGATCTGAAACATTAAAGTGTGACAAACATGCAAAAAGAAACCAGGAAGGGGGTCAACACATTTTCACACCACTTTAAATAAATACAAATAAAATAAAATACAATACAAATAAAAACTAATTTTAAATATTAATCCATATCAATTATGCTTAAAAACTGCTAGATAATAACATAAATAAAGATAAATAACATAAATAACCTTTACTGTTTAATAAATTGCCAAAGTCAAATACTTGCATTCAAAGACAACAAAGACTTCGATTTTACTTTCTCGGAAATGCACATTTAGATATGTCTTTATTTTACTTTATTTTATTGTATTTTAACTAATTTATTTATTTATTTATTTATTTATTCATTCGTTGTTATTTTTTTATTTTATTTTTTTTTTCAAGGAAAAGAAAAAAAAATATCCTTAACCTACAAAATGTGACTGCAAAACAATTGCCTGGGCAGTTTTTATGAATGTACATATGCAATTGCTGCTGCCTTTAATTTGAGAGCCCCAGCCCCTGGTATGCTGGCAGACGGCACGTCTCCCACACTGTCTCTTTCCTCTCCAAACACAGTCTTATCAAAGAGCACAAGCTGCTTTCCATTAGCCATGGGACAGCTGTGATCTGATAGCATTTCATTGAACACAAACATTTCCATCCATCCTGGAGAACTGAAAGGATGCAAAATCCTTTAGATAAATAAAATCTACTGGAGCAATTATGCCAAAACACATGGAAGAAGTCTGAGAAGGAATCAGATTCCTCTCTGGGAATGAAGCTCATCAACGTGATTAAATACATACCATACTAAAATAACAACATACTTTAAACATACTATAAATCTAAAGCGTTTTAGCTAAATCTCTTTTAGCATGAAGTTCTTACACACGTTTACATCATCTGCAGTGATACTAACTTTTGACATCATTTCATTGATCCCATAAACTACATCTTGCACTTGTGTCTAGGTTTTTAGTGTTTTTCCAGCCTGCTCATAGTTTATATGTAGGGATTAATACGTAACAAGCACAAAACTTGTTCAAAACGTAAAAGTGCTACATATTTACAGCTCAAAAGCGTAAATATTTACGAATCTTTTTTTACCATTAAGATAAGACCCCTTAACCTATGCCCAAACCTAAACCTACCCATTTAAAAAGATATATAAACATGACTGACCAAAACATGCAGGGAAATGATCATTTTAGTAACAATATAGCATTAAAAATATATATTTTATAAGTTGTTAATCCCACTCCTACCTCTAAACCTTACCATAACTATTTATTAAAACTATGTACAGTATAAATAAAAATATGACAGACTGATAACTCCCAGCTAACACACAACATACTGTACCTTTTACGTAACTTGGTACTTTTTGGTCATTTTATGACTTATTAACTGACAACGTAAATAGGACCTATAGCATGCTCGTAATTTCATTACCATCAAATTATCAACTCTTATGGTTATAAGATAACCAAGAATGCCCCAGTTACATACCATTTTTGTATTATTTTGGTAATTTCATGACTTATTGGCAATGTAACTGCAAATTCATGGGCCCGTAATTTAGGGTGTCCCAGCAACACAAAAACAACATTGGGAATGCCTGCATTACATGTTAATAAGAAATAACATTAATTTGTGCATTTTAAAGTGTTTAAAAAACGAAAACCTTCCAAATACATAGTAATACATGTCTAAATAATCTACTGATGATAATTCAAATAAAAATGAATGTGTTCTTCAGTAGTTGATGCAATGTTAACAGTTCTTATACCTGAAATGATTTCTGTAGAGATCGCTGAACAAAGGCTCAAGTTTGGGACTGTTCCTCGCAGTCGTATGGATTCTGAAGATGTAGATTACAACGCACAAATAAAACTGATTCATTTAGTAATCATGTTGAATTTTTTGGTGTGTTCTGTTTTATGGTTCTGTTGTCAGTCACAGCATGTTGGAGAAAAACTGCCTTTTTTTGTCCCATGGCAAACAAAGTAAATATTACATGATAAGTAACGGTTAAACGATTTCAGAAATGTTATTCATATTTAAGGGTTTAAAGTTTAGTTTTGTTTAACATTATGTATTCTTAGAAACAGGCTGGCAGCAGAAATCACACAAAACAGAACTAAATGTTATCATTTCATATTAAGTAAATGAGTAAACAATTTAATAATGCAATACATAATGCAACTGAATACAATATAGTAAAATGTTAATGCTAAGATTTCAGTATTCATAAGGATTCATTTGTACGTCTGTAAAGTTGTCATATGTAAATAATTTACATTTTAGTTGTTGTTAATATATCAATATTGTACATTTCAGTGTCTTTGCAAGCGTAACTAAATGCACGTTTTGTAGAACTACATTTTACATAAAATACATACAAATTCTCATGAGATCACGTCGGTTTTTCCATGCTTTAACAATAATATGTTTATTCAGCAATGCTGAAAGAATAAGTTAGACTTACTCAATGTATTTCAACACTGGTAGAGCTATTTGGATCAGCTATCAGGGGTGAACTCCAGAATCAGAACTTAATCTTGTTATACAAAAATTCCATGAAAAAAATGGAAAGAGCAAGAACATAAAATACTTTTTTTATATATTTTAAGTTTGTTGTTTATTGTCATCATGTATCTTCAGTAATACTAAAGATTACCCAAAACAATTCCATGTTCGAAGCTACAAAATACCACTTTTAGCTGTCCTTCATTGGGTGATGGATAGAGCTGCAAAAAGATTTGTGCAAGGCTTCAGAAATGTCATTTGCACTTAGCTGCACACAGCATCCAGATGTGAGAGAAGTGCACTGTATATCAATGTAAAATCAACCACATTGAGATCTCTGATTCATTTGCTGTGTCAAGTTCTGTACTGCAATAATAAATCTAAATTCCCCCTGACTATCAAGTTCAGATGTGGCTTGTGTAGGGAGGGGAACAATCCATTTGAGTTAGTAATTTTCTAAAATGAAAATGAAGAGTGGCCAGTTACAGTTTGACTGACTGTTTAATGAAACATGCAGCTGCAGATTTCAGATCTTCTCAGAATGACTGGAACATTCACATAAAACAGACTGAAATTTTGTTTATTAGTTGAAATGTTGAAACACTGAAACATAATTACTTAAGTCTAAAAACTGTAAATGAGCTGAGAATGAATGCTGAGGAAATGATGATCATGATGATCTTAGTCTGTTTTAGTCTTTGATACAGCGGATCGCTGCATTCTTAATTCTGATATATGATACGGATCAGTTCTTGAGCTGTTATGATTTTTTGCTGTGTATAATATGAATACTAATAATTTTATATCAGATAAAGTATTGTGTATAAAGTCTACTGTACAGTATATTCTGCACAATGTGTATTTTGAAAATGTGGAGATATTATGTTCCTGTAGTAATAGTAATTTACATTCTATCATCACATTTTATGTGAGAAGCTACATACAGTAAATGTGTCGTCTTTTGTAATAAATTATAATAAATAATGCTTTAGCCTTGGATTTATGACCTGTGTCTTGTAGATGGCTATTAAAATATCATAATAAATCTAAAATCTGAGGAATAGGGATTTGGTTTATAAGTTATCAAATCCGACTGCTTTTCAAGGTATTGAGTGTAACTCATGCTTCACTAGAATCCAACACACACACACACACACACACACACACACACACACACACACACACACACACACACACACACACACACACACAAATACAGCTATAAATACTTTAACCTAACCCTAACCAACAACTTTCTAAATTTATATAGAAAACTTTTTTTATACACCCTCAAAAGGAGGTTTTCATATTTAGCTCACTTCTGGGTACGGATTTGTCCCCAAAATATGGTAAATTGTGTACACACACTAACTGTAGGCATGGGAAACTAAATTGCTCTCAGACACTGGCATTAAAACAGAGAAACAAACATGTTTGAGGAACAGCCAACAATGCTGAAGATAATATTTACCATGAGGTGAGAAGTGAAAGCTTTATACTCAGTGCAATATTCTTTAAAAGAAACATCATTCTATGGGGAACTATGGGGAATATTTAACTGGAATTTCATCCAAAGGTGTGAGACACATGATTTTAATATGGATTATAGTATGAAATACTGTATACAGTGCCCTCCATAAGTATTGGAACAGGAAAGACAAAATTGTTCTGTTTGCTGTGGAGTCAAGAAATCTGTAAATGTGATTTAAAAGATGAATATGAGACAAAACTACAGATTGTCAAATTTTTATTATTGGGTGATTCATCAACACAAAGATGTTTTACCAGCTAAGAAGATCAGCACTTTTAGAGTTTCATTTCCCTATCTGATGTGAGCATAAGTATTGGAGCAGTTGCCTCACAGGTCTTTCTAAGTGTTCAGCTGTGCCCTGTTGCATTAATTCTCCAGATATTAAACGCAGGGAATGTGTCTTATCAGTTATATCCATTGCTTCTGCATTCTAAGTCTTGCATTTGATGATGACACACACAAACCAGGATGAAGTCGAGGAAGCCGACTCTGAAAGAAAAGCAAGCAATTTGGATGCTAAAAGAAAAATGGAAGTCAATTAGAACTATAGGAAAAACAAAGGGCATGGAGAAATCAAGAGTTTGGAAACTACCGGTGACATCAGGAACCAACGACATCCTGATCGGCTGAGAAAAAAAACAGTAGTTGATGACAGACAAATCAAAAAAGCTGTGAAAATGAACCCTAAAATAAATGTGTGTAAAATCACCAACAACCCCCAGAAAGCTGGGGTGATGCTCTGACAATCTACAGACCGCAGGAGAATTTGACACAGAATTACAGAAGATACACAGCAAGATGCAAACCTCTGATCGGCACCAAACAACATAGAAAGGCAAGATTCTTCACAAATGTGAGCCAGTAGAGTTTTGGAACTGAGTTGATGGACCGATGAGGCACGGATTAACCTTTATCTAAGTGATTGGAAAGCAAAAGTTTGGAGAAAAAAGGGAACTGCAAATGATTCCAAGCATACAACCTCACCTGTAAAGCTTGGTGGAGGTGGTGTCATGGCATGGGCATGCATAGCTGTCTCTAGAACAGCACCTCTTCATTTTAATGATGACTTAATGTATGATGGCAGTAGCAGAATGAATTTGGAAATCATCTTGGCTACCAATATTCAAGAAAATGCCACCAAACTCATTAGAAAGCACTTCATATTGGATCAGGAGAATGACCCAAAACACCCTGCCAGTTCAGTCAAGGACTTTATCAGGGAAAAGAAATGTAAAGTCTTAGATTGCCCAAATCAATCTCCAGATTTAAATCCGATTGAACATTAATTTCACCAGCTGAAGAGGAGACTAAAGACAGAAACTCCCCAAAACAAGCAACAGTTGGAATTGGCTGCATTAAAGGCTGGAGAAAAGCATTTCAAAGCATAAGACCAAGAGTTTGGTGTTGTCTATGGGTCACAGACTCACTGCTCTGATTGCATGCAAGGGATCTGCAACTAAATGTTAGCTTTTAATCTTTTACATCTGCCTTAAATTCAACTGTTCCCAATACTTATGCTCACATCAAATAGTGGGATGAACTCTAAAAGTGCTGTCCTTTTTATTTGGTAAAACATGTATGTGTCGAAAGACCTAATAATAAAATGTGACATTCTGTACTTTTGTCACATATTCATCTTTTAATCATATTTGCATATGTCTTGACTCCACAGCAGAGAAAGAAATGTTGTCTTTACTGTTCCAATACTTATGGAGGGCACTGTATATATATGTCATATTATTGTATAAAATTATGCATTTGCCCTGATTGTTCTTGTGGCAGTAGATTGTGTAACAGCATGGATTTTTTTACCCATCACCTTTATTAGAAAGGCCAGTAGGAGGAGAAACAGGAAATAGTGGGAGAGCTCAAAATCAAGTCACCCAAAGTCTATCTGCTCCATATGTTGGAACACTGCCTTACACTTTTCAGAGACTTACTGTTCACAACATCCATTACTCTCCATCCACAGTGCTCCTCCACTTCCTCCTATTACCTCACTGACTGCTACTGTCTGCTGACTTCTGTCACAGCTCAACCTGTTATTCTGGCCTTACAATCCCACAGTCCCTGCTCATATTTCTTTTTGCCTTTCACATACCTCGACATGGATGAATAATCGCCCCCTTCAGCTCCACACAGACAGAACTCAGGGGAGTACAAATAGGAAAGTACAAATAGCAATATATACTACTTAAAGTAGTGTTAGATACTGTTAGATACTTTTTTATACTATAGTTATTTGCTAATAAGCTCTACAAGAAGCAGTCAGGATGGAAAACATCTTTTATTTCTATTTTAATTTGTGTCTGTTCACCTTATTTTTATTTATTATTTAGATATATAATATAGTTATATATATATATATATATATATATATATATATATATATATATATATATATACGTAAAATGAACCCATAACACAATAGAATAATGCAAATTAAATAGATTGTTAAAAATAGACATATAAAATACACATTTTTGTGTAAGTTTTCACATGGATGTTTAATGTTTTGCATAGTGTCTGCAAATGTTTGGCCAAAGTGCATGGAAACCAGTGTACCCACAGCTTATTAATTCATTAATTTAATTAATTAATTAATTTTTTTAAACAACATGAGGCTTAATTTTAAAAAAATCAAAATGGATTTTGTCCTGTCTCCTGTCATACATGTCACATGTCACAGCTCATGCACATGCACAGGAAAGATTGTCACCAGTGAAGGCCCTTATAGGGCTGTGGTGTGTTTTTATGGGCTCCTTCAGCTAAAGAGTGTGTTCTGGACGTACTTCAGCTCCAGAGCAATCAACGGTTCAGGTTAAGTGGCTCACAGAAAACGACTGGGAACGTTACAGTAGATAGTTCTCTGCCAGTTATGACACACATCATTGCCATCAAATCCCTACAAAAGCATGTTCTGCACCACTAGGTGGCACCACTCCCAAAAGACCAAAGTCACCTGCCTGCACTTTCTTTTCTAACACCCCTTTAATGTAAATCTCGGCCCCCCCCCCCAGTGTCTTTCACAATAAACCAGAACTAATTTTTTCACGAATCTAAAAATAGGTTGACATTTGTTTTACCATTCATGCTGATTTTATTGTAAATCCATATGTAAATAACTGCATTTTGTGCAAGTGTTATATATTATCCCACTGTTAAATAAAGTAATGTTTGATGAGAAAGTGACAGACTGAGGGTGTAACTCCTGAGATTGCCGTTTTTTTTATAGGCCAGTAAGCAGGGGACAGTGGGCCAAGCGGTGATCTAAGCCAGTGCGAGGAGGTAAATGTCATGCACTGCTTGTTTTTATTGGAGGTTCTGGTGCAATCTGCCCTTTCCGTTCCTAGGACCTATTGTTTAAATAGGAGCTTTTAATGCAGGGCACCAGATGGGCTCTCAAAAAAGTGTGGATAGAGGCATGTTTACCGATCAGCGGTGTGTGCAGATCAGGTGAAAATATTGAATACCCTGCTCCAATGGCCATGAGGCAGACGTGATACTTTTACTTGTAAAGCTTTATTAGGCATGTGCAACCGTGGAGAGGATATTAGCATACAGAAGGGAGGATATGAGAGCAGATATGTGCAGTGATTTGAAAACACATTTAAAGGGAGGTGAAGCTGTTTCTGCACTAGACAGGATGCATTATTATTTGAATAAGAGCCTGTTTTATGACAAAGTGCCAAATTAGTATAAATGGCTGATGGGGAGGGTTTGAGCCACCTTATTTTGCAACATGGAAGTAAGCTATTTTCTGTAAATGTGCCAGACTTCTGATTTATTAGCTGCTGTAGGTGACTAATTAGATGAATAAAAAAAAGTGCAGTAAACAGTAAAACTATTGCACTACAAAGTGTGTTTATGATTATAATTATAACACTAAATAAATATTTGCAATATCAAGCAGCATAACAGAATGTTATAGAATGTTATAGAAGGGATAGTCACATTAAAGTTATAATGGCTCTGCAACCCACTCATGTTAAAAAATAAGGTCACTAAAATGCACTTGTCTTGTTATTGATGTCGGAGATTAACAGTATATACAGTGATGCATATTCCCCAAACAGAACACACACACATTTTTGAAGATGCTCATACAGGCTATTATCTTTTTCTGTGGAGAATGTTTTTTTACATATTACTGTGATATTTCAGTAATCAGCGCGGCTCTGAAAATTCGGGTGGAATGCCCTTATTACTGTCTTGTGTTCTATCTATAGGACGTGTGTCGTGGATCGCGTGTGTTTGAGCACCTGGCTCTCTGTCAACACACGCGGATCAGGTCACTGTGTACATTACGCTGCTCAACAGCCATCGCAGCCAATGACAAAGGTTGCTCGGTTTCCTGTGATTAAAACTGAAGGCCATTACTTACAAGCACACCAGGCCTTTGCTTATATCTTTGAAATATTTTAATGATTATGTTTTTTTTTTTTTTTTTTTTTTTTTTTTGTCCATACAATCTGCTTCTGACTAGCACTGGTTTTTGATTGAAGTTTGAGCTCTTTCATGGACAGTGGGTTTGTGAAGCTCCCTGTGGTCTGTTTTGGAGGAAACAGTGTCTTCTGGTGAATTTGGAGGTTTTCTGTCACTCGCTGTAGTAGTTCTTTGTTGTTCAAACACAAATCATCTTAGTGATCAACAGTCCCATTCATTCATTCATTCTTCTTCGTTAATGAAGTCTTGCATTGCTTTTTGTATGCAGTTCCAAGAAGCCCACAAGTCACCCACTTTACCCACGGCTTTTACTACACATTGCTGAAGACTACAGTGATATACAAGGGGGGGGGGGGATGTTTGTTTTTTTCACTCTAGCCTCTATAAATTATATTAACCCCTATGATAATGAGTATTCTCATTATTTTGTCCAACCCCTGTATATTCTCCACATTTCAATGCAAATCTTAAAGAAAAAAGATAAATTAAAAAATAAAGGCATGCCTTTTGTGGATGAAATCAATGGTCATCTAGTTTGGGCAACTCTGATTTTAATGATTTTTTTACTCTGATTTTAATGAAACCAACAGCCATGAATTTCACATTGTGCATATGGTTGAGAGCCTTACATACTTTTACATTTATGCATTTGACAGACATTTTTCATCCAAAATGTCTGTGGTGTATTCACAGGTAAATATTCTCTCAGTATGTGTGCTCCCTAGAACATCAAACCCACAATTCTTGGTGTGCTACAGGAACACGGGACACCTCGAGACCAAAACCACAAGAACAGCTTATTTTTCATGCCAGTTCAGTATTGATCATGGTTTATATAGCATTAATCAGGATGCTCATCCTAACACAACACACAGAAAAGCCGCCACCTTCTCCTCTGGCCTACCAGCTGCCCTTTGACCGATGGCCTTTTCATACTGGCCATGTGTTGCAAGCACACAAGGAAGGGTCTCTCCTCCACATTACTCACAGGGACAGCCAAAGAATCAGCACAAAGACGCCCTCGCAAAAAATCCCTCGGACAGAGACGGATGACCAGCAACCTTCTCCCTTCAGGACTGGTAATAATGATTGGGGGGAGTCAATGGAGTGCAGTTCAGCTCAAGTTTGGAGCCTTCAGTGTGGGACAGTCGTCAAGCAATCAAATCAATCAATATTCAGCTTGTTAGGAGCCAAGATCTCGAAGGGGAAGCTGTAATGGACTGCACACATTCTTATGTATGATGGCCATTTTATAGCTAGTTAATTTGTGAAAAGACAACCGGGTGAAAGGGTGTGAGTATCAGACAAAAACAGATTACAACACAACACCAAGGGTCAGTAAGCAAAAGGCACAATGGCCAAAAACATGTAAAGCCTTCTTGGCCCATCATACAATAGGGTAAATATTCTCACAAGAGGAACAGTTTATTGCTCAAAGGTTGCCCTCTGAACATTTATCAGCCACATTTCGTTAACTTTTACCTCAGAAAATTTAGAAGAAAAAAAAAAAAAAAGTATGTTTTTTGTTGAACAAGAAAATAACATTTCAGTCTTTTTACCTCAAACTTTCAAGTTTAATTCAGTGTCACTTGATGAGTCTTTGCAATTATTTGTGAAATTTACTCTGAGTGAAAATTGTTTTTAAAGTATGTAATACTAACAAAAAAAATTAAAGTATTAAAAAAAACAAAAAATACAAAAAATACAAATTCAGTGCTCGGAGAACAATTTTTTGGTTCTCGAAAGAACCTTTCAGTGAACAGTTTAAATAGTATGTATATAGATTTTCTTAGTGTGAAAATAAAATCTAAAGAACCTTTTGCCCACTATAAATGGAATGGAATTATTTTGCATGGATGCTAAAAGTTAAAGTCCTTCTATTCTCGGTCTCTCGTTTCGTCTTCTCATTCCATTCTTTTTGTCAAATGTCACAGAGCATCTTTCACCTCTGCTGGCGATGCTGAAGGAATGCAGCCTCAGATTAGAGCCACCTGTCATTTGAAATAGCAGCGCCACTCTCCCTCATTTGACATTTCAACATGGACATTTCAGATCCACTCCATCTCACTGAGTGAGACTATGAAATACACCTTCCTTTTGCATTGCCCCCATTATGTGCAAAAAGACACTGCATTCAGAAACATTTACAAGGATAAAAGATTTGGCCATTGTGTTGAACATTATTAACTGGATACCTTAATATGGACAGATGCTGGGCTACAGTTTTTCATTCAAAAAAAAAAAAAAGAAAAGAAAAGACAAGATTTTTAAGTAACGGTAAAAGACTGAATAACAGTTAAAAAATACTTACGACAGTAAGAACCAGTTAATTGGATAACATTGTAAAATATTTGCCTTATTCTTGTATGGTAGAAGAAAAAAATAGTAAATTCTAATGGACATTTCAGTAAACTTTGCAGGTTTTTTTTTAGTCCTTTTAATTGTTTTTACATTCATTTTTTTCGACATTTCATCATGATATTACATTGTATAATTACACTAAATTCCTTTTGTGACAACTCACATTACAGATCTTTTTTTCCTTAGTTTGTCTAATTTGTTATGCACAGTAGGGTTTTATGTTGTTAAATTAATGTGTTTTGCATTATTTTAGTGTCATGTGTGTTACCAGGATAACTATTTTTTTTTTTTTTTTTTTTTTTTTTTTTTTTTTTGTTTTGATTGCTTTTGTTAAACTTTTGTTTTGCCATTTTGAAGTTTTATATGGCCTCTGACGAGATAAGAAATTATGAAGGGTTATAAGCAAGCTTGATGTTTTTTGCAGTGTTAGTTGGCACACTAGACCTATTGATTGGCTAGGAGAATTTTATCTTCCACTGCTTCTGTCCCCTGTGGCCTTCCGCAAAGGTGCTTTGACTCTATTTTGGCCCCCTCCCTATTTTCATTTATATATACTACCTCTGGGGATCTTTATTTTTTTAGAAAAACATGGAGTGCTCGTTTCACTTTTATGCCTATGATACTCAAATCTATTTGCCTTTTGTAGTCTAGATGAGGTTAAATCCTGGTTATATCATAAACAAAAAAAAAAAAAAAAAAAAAAATAAATGATTAGAAAACTGAAGTAATGTTTTTGGCCTTCCCTTTAGAAAATATGAAAGCATTTACTTTTGACCCTGGGATACGTATTAGCTTCTAGGTTTTCACTGGTGTTATTCTAGATAAACTCATTAAAATTGTGTATAAACAAAATTCTTGTGGTGATTGGGTCCAGTTTTCATCAGCTCTGTATAATTGCAAAATTTAAACATTTCCTTGCTCTGGAATGACTTGCCAGTGGAGATCCGAATGACCCCCCTAGTCTGGACCATTTTTTAAGTCTCTTTTAAAAAAACCCATCTATTTTGATTGGCCTATTAGGTTTTTATATCCCTGCCTATTATATTTTTTTATTTGGTTTTTATTTTATTTGGTTCTTTGTTAGTAGGTTGTCTGTTTGTGTGTTTTCTTACTACTCTTATGATGCTGTTTCTTTTTTGTGGTGAGCACTTTGGTCCGATTCTTGTGGCTGTTTTAAATGTGCGTATATACAGTTTAATAAGTAGGAAAACTTGAAAATTCTGATTGATGCAGACAACTTGGGGGTGGGCTCTTCTGACCTTTTGACCTTTTGACCAGTAAGCCACCATTGTTCCTGCAACCAACTACAACACTCCAGTAATCATCCAGCAACGCTTCTAGCAAACACCCACAATCCCTATCATTTGGCAACTAGTGTCTTATGCCATGGGCAAAATTACATCTCTGTTTTTAATTCCTTCTGTCCTCATTTTTTATTCACACTTCTTCATTTATAAACAATGATTTTGAACTCTCTACAATAAGATAAAATATGACATGATTCAAAAAATGATAGGAACAAACAACATCAGCCGAATGAGAGTGGGTTTTTGATTTGATTATTCTAATCACATTCCTTTAAATCTCCAATCAGTCCTCTTAGACCCTTCCCAAAACGGGGCTGATCATGTGATTGACGGAGGCACGGCATCACAAATCAGCTCGGAGGATCCGAGAGCAAGCACATGGAGAAATGCTGGTGACTTAAATACACCCATCATGTAAGGGAGAATTAATTTCTACACAATTAGCATATCACAGATTGTCTCATGATCAAGACACCCTGTTTCAGACATCAAGGGTCATGATACTGGTGGTCATATGGAAAACCAAAAATGATCTGAATTGCACAGACAGACCAGAGGACAGATTCAAACAAAAGAAACATCTTGGTAACACTTTAGTATAAGGACCCATTCTCACTATTAACTCTTTGCTTATTATATATGCATATTACTAGCATATTGGCTGTTTATTAGTACTTATATCGCATGATATTCTGCATGAGCACCCCTACCGAATACCTAAACTTAACGACTACAGTGAATATAGAAAAGAATCACCCCCCTTTAAAATGATCACATTTTGTTGCTTTGCAGCCTGAAATGAAAGTTGTAGCTTGAAATAATTGTAGCTTGGCCGTATTTATTCAGTGCAACTTATAACATCCAAGTGAAAGATATAACACCAAAATGTCAGAAAAAAAAAAAAATCAAACAAACAAACAGAATCACTGAGTTGGAAAAAGGATCAAACCCAGACACCTCGTCTGCCAGGACACATGTTTGGTGGTTGACACCAGATAATTCAATTTTAGTCTCAATCTTCTTGGTGTGTTTTTGCAAAGCTCAGTTGTGACTGCATGTGGCCTTTTTTCTTTTAAACCTCCATGCAAGCCACATTTGTGGAGAATTTGTGATTTTTTTGTCACATGCACCAGTGAACCAGTTCTTTGTCATACAAATTCCTGCAGCTGCTTCAGATTTGCTGTAGGCCTCTTGGTCTCCTCTCTGATCAGTTTCCTCTGGCTCTTTCATCTGGATTGGAGCGACGTCCTTGATCCAGGGAAGGTCGGAGTTTGTACCAAATTCCTACACTTCTTAATAACAGAATTCACTGTACTTTATAGGCATTGATAAAGTATTTGAAATGTTTTGTATCCATCTCCTGACTTGTGCCTGTGCACAAACTTTTATCCCAGAGAGCCTTTTGACAGTGCTTTTTCCACCCATAGTTGATCATCTGCTGGAGTTGCACTATCAAGGACTGGAGACGCTCCAAGGAATGCTCTTTTTAAGCTGGAGCTCATCAAAATGAATCACTGAGCTGACCACAGTAGTTGAAAGTCAAATGGCTTTGTGTGCCATTGAGAAGGTGATCAGTTACACCATTACTGAGTTTACAATGTCAATTTTAGAGGGTGGACCTTCATGCTTAGATGCTTTTGGTACAATTCGCATTTGTATAAATTTATGCAAAATCAGGCACATCGTAAAATGCAGTTAGATTATCATCATGAGGTCAGGGCTGGAATTACTGTCTTGATTTTATATTATGAATAATCATGATTCACAGCATGACTAATATGTTTTTACTACTATGGATATGCGCTAGAATACAATCTCGATGGACAGCTTGCAGATTGCTGAATTCTCTTTTAACCAAATCATCATACCACACCACAGCCTACCGTGTCAACGACCTACACTAACTGAGCCCAGGTCAAACTCTTTGTCATGTCTAGTTTAAAGCAGATGTAATGGCATTGCCTTAAGTTAAGCGTCCCTGAGGTCATGTTTACAAGGTCAGCTATGATGCAAGCCATTTCTCCCTGACGCCCGCAGTCCTAAATTAGGGCCTAAATTAATTTGAGTCCAATCTTTTATGGTCTGTGGCCCAGGCTGTACCACTTACCCTCCATTTGCAGAATCAGATTAATGTTTGTGTGGGAGCACTACTGCTGGGAGATGAAAAGACTGATACAATTAATTAAGTCCTGGTCTCTGTTCTTGCCTCCTGTTGGCAGAGAGAAAAACAAGAGATTTTAAGTGCAATGAGCTGCCTCGTATTAAACCCCATTATATGGGGCTAATAAGCAGATCATATATAAATCAAGGATGATGCACAATTATACGGGAATGCATAATGAGGCAGGCTGAAACGAGCTGTGTGTCAATGTTGGAGAATGCTTTGTTTGGGAAAACGCAACATTCAGCATTCTTAACGTGGTCGGGCTTGTTTATTTATGTGCCTGTGTGAGCGTCTGCGCAGGCATTATTGCATGCCTGCATGTGCATTCACACAGTGAGTGTTTGATGCTCCTCTTGCATCCTCTTTATTCAGTGTCAATGCGGTCAAGAAATTGGATGTTCTATACGTTTAAAAGGTTCTTTAACACTCCAGTTTGGAATCTCTGCTTGCACAAAAGTTTCTTTACAGCAGAAGAAGTTTCTTCTGATTATTAAAATGTTTGTCACACAACAAAAATTATTAACTGTTCACTGAAAGGTTCTTTTGGAAACCAATGGGTTTTATGTGAACATCACTAGGCGTTCGAGGTTCTTTATGGAACCATATATACCAATAAATAACCTTTAATTTCAGATGTTGTGAAGCAAAATGCTGCTTTCAGAACCATGGACAGCAGCCATGAGTCCCAGTGTTTTTCCGACTGTGCAGTGCTCAAATGCCTTTAGCTTTGCTCCAGAAAACGTTTTATTCATGGTTTTGTTTTGTAATATGGGTATCATATTCCTATGCTGACTCAAATGTATGCACCATATTCTCAATTTATCATGACTGATTAACATGCTGTGCTTATCCTTGCGACAGAATATCTTACATGTCTTCACATAAGCCAGAAACGAACCATTTAGCTTTTCTGATTTAAAGAGTTCTTCATAAACACTGGAAAATTTAGAGAAACACAAAAATACTCATGTAGTGTTTTGTGTGGTTGGTGAAGTAGCATGGTGCCATCCTGTAGGAGGAGCAGTGGAAATGACCCCTACCACACAAACCCTAATAGTAAGCAATTAAACATTTAGATTTGATTATTACTTTGACCTTTTAATAACTTTAAAGAGTTATTGTTTAGGAAAATCAATAACTCTTTGAATAGCTTTTATATTCTTTTTAAAACTCCTCAACACAAAACAACAGTCAAACCTATTGCTCACAAACAGATGTAATAATGCCTGCTCTAGTCTGTGTTTTACTTTGCCATTAAACCACCGAGCTTGTAACACAATATGGCTTTCGTTACGATGGCCACATGTTGTTGTTTTATGAGGTTTAGAGTGATATGTTGATAGAGACTTTACTGTGATCGTATTTAGAGGGGGCTCGTGCCCAGTAGGGGAGGGGCGCGCCACCGGCCGAGCAGCTGTATGCAAATTGAGACGCGAACAAGCACACGCGCCACACAGCAAACGCGCACATACGGCCGGTGCGCACGCACACCCAATCTCATTAAAATGCCACGTAAGTGCATTGTGCTGGGTAATGACCTACACACAACAAACCTTCACCAGAATGTTAACACAGAGCAAAACATGTTCTGATAAGGGAAAATGAGGGAATAATCTGAATTTAAGATTAAGTTAAAATATTAAATGAGCGCAAATCAGGTGGGTGCAGATACGTATGTACATGATTTAAGCAGAACTTTAGATGATGCTGGAACTTTTTAGATGGCGCAGCGCAAAACTATGACATGTTATAACTTAGGTGGAACGTTTCAGTCCCGTTTGTGGTGTTAAACTCCGCTAGTGTTGTACTATTTCTGAAACTGCAGGGGAGCAATAGTGGGCAGGCGCAATGCCAATGCCTGACAATTATTGTGACTCGGTCATACTGCAGCTTTATGCTAATGAGGGGAACAATAGATGAATGCAAACCCGTGGAACACGTCTGTCCAATTTTGCGCGCAAAAGAGAATTTAAAGCAACTGTTTCACAGAGTAAAAATAAGATCCTTTGGTGCTGTGATCTAAAACCTAAAGTCTGCAGTTTGCTGATATAGTACACTAATGTAGTGAAAATGAAGAGTACTGGAATCATTTGGAATTCAGTATTTCATTTCTACTTTGACGTCTCCTTTTTCTGTGCTTATGACTCAAATACACCACGGGTGATTTTATTTAAAAGTAAACGAACACATTTCGTAGTTTGAAGAGCATCAGTGAAGTTTAACACTAGTGAACTTCATTGCACGGTGGAGCCATATTTCGAGGAAATATGTGTAGCTTGGGCTGCAATTGAAAGCGCTTTAAATACAAACATTCTGGCACACGCTTCAGCGTCTGAAGTTGTCACCGGTCATGGTGGTTTGAAAGAAATGTAATGATGGCTGACCCCTGG
Source organism: Cyprinus carpio (assembly GCF_018340385.1). Classification (NCBI taxonomy): domain Eukaryota; kingdom Metazoa; phylum Chordata; class Actinopteri; order Cypriniformes; family Cyprinidae; genus Cyprinus; species Cyprinus carpio. The sequence goes on from NC_056588.1 coordinate 23,272,879, forward strand.
CTTGACCTCGAGGTCAGTGCTCATCTTTGATTGCGTCCAGCGTCTCTTCTTTTGGCGCGTCTCACTCTTTTGGCTGTGCCAGATTGCTCGTGTATGAGGGGCCTTCTGTAGAGGATCAATTTTTTGCTTTTCAGAAGGCAAAAAAGCCAGATTGTGACGGCACTGGAGCCATTTCGACGCGGCTATTGTGTTGTGCAATGAGAAAGATGAGGGCTTTCTTCTGATGACGCTTATGCATGTAAACAGAGCGACACGTTAGCCAGCTGATTGATGTTATCATACTGCCCTCAGACAGACGCGTGGCATTACAAATCTCTCCTAATATCCAGATTTGCAAACAGCAGGGACAGCATCACTTAGGACTAAGGCAGCTCTCAGAGGGAGTTAGCACCGGTGCGTGTTAAAATCTGTGCTGTAATTCTATGTGTAGATGTGTAAGTGCTTGTTTCTAACGTTCCGCTGTGGAGCTGATCTTGGTAAATAGTAAATGCAGTTTTTAATAGTATACGTTATTATTTACACGAGACACGCATCGTTCCTCTTCAGACGGAACTGTGAAATGGAAAGGGGGGGGGGGTCCCTCAGTAATCTTTCGAACACCGAAAAAACATAAGGGCCTACGAGCGTCCCTTTCTAACACACATCTGATTCTCACGAAACACAACTTTCCTTCCCATCTAAATTAGGGGTGCATTTTACGAGACAAGTGGTAAAAGTTGTTTGGTAGCATATATATTGCATATTCATTATGAAGATGATGACGACAATGAGAGGGACATTTCCTTACTGTGGTGCCCTACAGTCAAACGCGGCACGCGCTCCTCAGATAATCCATCACCCATCTCCATCAGACCGTTGTATATAGAGGCAGCGGCAGCGCGCATTAACTACAGAATGAAGGCAAGGTAACATCTGCTCTCAGCAGTAGCGCCCGGTCCGAGTCTCGCAGCCCTCCCACGGGCAATTCACACAGCTCCTCGCTCAGATCCTGAAATGGACTGCGCTCGGCTTTCTCTCCAATGATATGTTGATGAGAGAGTGCAGCACAGCGTTGAGGCGCAGAGCATCTCAGCGAACGAGGGCGGACGGCGCGTTTGAACTAGTCTTGTGGTTGCACATGTCATCCTCGCTCAGGTCACCATCCGCCGACATCTTCCAGCTGTAAAAGTAAAAGAAAGAGAGTGCTTGTTCAAGACTATTCTTTCGGATGAGGATGGATGTCACGGGCCGGAACGGCCCCCTATTAATTGAACCTCAAGGAGCTTACCCAGAGCAAAGAGGCACTACAAACTCTCAGAGGTGATGTTCAGTTTTATTGACTTAGAATCCTAGTTATTAAAACCACGTATGGAAGAGTTCCAGGGCGGTTACGCAGCTCGCCCTTGATTTGGGCTTCACAGTCACAACCCAGTTTGTGGCAGGTCCCATGGACTCCACGTTCCTCTAGTCTTGTTAGTGCCTTTTTGGTAAAAACCCGAAACAAGGGGGGGGTTCCCTCAGTAAGTGCTCCCACCTCGAAACATTTCCCATCCGCTCCCGACATCCTCCACTCACCACAGTCCCTGCTGGGGAGCCGAACCCCTTCTAAATGGTGGGATCCTCCCTGGGTGAAAAGGTCCAACACCTGCATAAACAATACAAACAGTTCCTCTCACCAAGACAGTGAAATGATTCCGTGTTTCGTAACAAGTGCGAAGTATAGGTTGCCCGATAAACACAGTTCCAGACTTCGAACAGGGATGAGGATGGCTAGGATCCGCTTCATCTTCCAGAATGTCAGATCAAGGAAACAAACTTATGAGTAAGGATCGTCACCTCTGGCAGCCGCGATCTTCAGTCCGTTGACTCGCAGATAATGCCCACGCGTTGCCAGATGATTCACCCAAGCCGGCAGAGCATCAACAACTGTCAGCCGAATACCCTGTGCGTAAAAAAGGCCGCAAAAAACGTCGGCCGGTATAAGCCCAGCTGTCACCCAAGCGGCTTCTCTTCGAACAGGACAGCAGATACTAGAAGCAGACAATGGGATGAGCTTTCACCCGCGGCTTCTTTCAGAGCAGAGGGCCGGTGGTCGGTCTTACAACACTTCAGAGCAGATATAAGGAACAGGGAACCTGGTTAAGATTACTTCACCGGGCACGGTGCAGTGCAGCCAATGGATCCGGCAATTACCCAGCAATTTCTCTCAGAAAAGACAAAACAGCTCCGTGATGGAACTGACTGTCGTGGTGTAGGGTTACAAGCCCTGTCGCCAACAGATCCGTCCCACCCGGCCCACAAAGATAAGGACAGCTGTAAGGAGCAGTTATCTCCTGACAGGAAATATTTCGAGGAGGCGTCTCAATCTCGAAGGCCCGCTCGCCCGTCTCTGCTGAATCGTTCCCGACTCCAGACTTGACTATCTTTAGAGCTCTCTCTCTGATACCAGCCTGGACCATCATCTTCTGTTTGCGCCGGTCTCAGACTTCAAAAAATCGGTAAAATCCACCAGCAACAGTAACCGCGGCTTCACATCCAATGCCCACTGGGCGTCAATACCCTGCCCATCCTGTTAACCTTTGACCGGCGCCAAAAGACCTTCTGAAGACCACGCCGCCAAGCCGAGCTAGCTCAACACAGTGAACGTAAAAAGCACTTTGTATTCAACTGTAAAAGCAGTCCCTAGACCCCAAGAAACCCAATCTCCATACCTATCAGACCATACGCAAACTCAACTTCGAGGACGAGGGTCACCACATCCCCGGTGCATTGGGCCTGAAAATCAAAGAGGGGCCCGTGGACCTGAAGCATTGCCCGAGCGGCCTCGGGCTTCTGCAACACCAATCGAGCAAGCCTCTGGGGGAGTTCATCTGCAGCTTTGCAAAGAAGAATACTCGGACCCGTTCTCTCTGGCACAGCACAAGTGCTCCCGGAGTTCTTAGTGCGGGTGGAGTACGAGGTGTCCCGAGTGCAGCGAGGAAGGTGAAAATGGGGGTTTCAGCTGTCCTAGGCGATCGAACCTGGCCTCCCACCGGCGCTGGCACAAACCGCGAGTGCCAAGCAGGCGCCCAAACAAGCCCTCCAATCACGTCGCCCCTTCAACCCGCCAAACCTGGGTTCCCCGAAGAGTTCCCCAGCGACAGAGACTCCCAGAGTCCGGGTCTGTCAGAATCCGGCTGTCCGACGACGGATTCTACGACTGCCAGCACTGCGGGAAGAGGTTCAAGCGCCAAGCCTACCTGAGGAAGCACATCCTGGGACACCGAAAAGCTCATCGTTCTCTTCAGACATAACTGGTACGCTCCAAAATCATAATCCTCGGAGAGGCTTTTCGCACCCCAGAGAGCCCGGACATCGTGCCCTCGGAGGATACAGCCAAAGCCCGGGTCCGCTCAATCTAAAAGGAGCCCCGCGGACTGCTATTCTCGCGTGTCCGTCATTTCTTCGGTTTGCGGAGAGAAGACTTGCCGAACCGGGCGAGTCTGGAGCGACACCTGACAGTAAGACAGTTCTGCTGCACGACGACTCCCAGGCGTTTCCCTGCAAGTTCTGCCCCGCCACTTTCTACAACAGCTCCCCGGGTCTCACCAGGCACATCATGGAACAACATGCCACCCCACCGAAAACATGGCAAGTCATCCTTCCATCGATGAGGATGCCGTGCGTTCCACAACGCCTGCTGAAGACGAACCCACACCGATCAGTCCTTTCAGAGAACGATCCATTTTCTTCATCCAATCCCACGCTAGAAAAGTCTGGAGAAAAGTATTAGTGTTGTTCCTTACAAAGGTATTTTTCTAGAACCCTGCACACATGGTAATGTAATAGCTCCTAGACCTAAGATATGTTCCTGTACCTCTGCGTCTTGAATTCACATGCTGTGCGTTTTCACGTCTGTAGCTAGGTTTAATCTAGTATGTGAATTACAGGATTGAAAATGCGTTTCTCTCTCTCCTCGTATCTGAAAACTACACCCAGCAACGTCAACAAAACTTAAAAAGTTTCCAAAAGCCTTTAGTAGCCAGAAATGCCTTTAGAGAAATACATCAAACTACTGCCTTAAGAACTCTTCAGTGTAATGATTGTTTTTGAATGTCGGCACACAATTACAGCTTACTATCATGATGTAAAATTATTGTAATATGTTTATTCGTAATATTTATTTTATTTATGTATTTATTTATTTCAATGGCTTTGTATAAATTATTGGGTGACTTTTCTCCTGTCACATGTTGCAGTCGAATCGTTGTGTCGAGATCATCTTGTCTTGGGTTTTGTGCGCTCTCTTGAAACGTGAAGCTCTTATAGATGCAATCTTTTTCTACGTACACAGTTTATTTTCCTAAATGTTTTGCCTACCTAGCGCTTTATATGTGCGTCTGTGTTGTCTACTCAAATAAAATATTTTCAAAATGAAAATGCTTCTTGTTCGTGCATATTTGCCACTCAAAGCCACCGTGTACTATGTGTAAAATAGTTGATTTTTAAATAATATAGGCAGTTATTATCGCTTAATATGAGAACTGTAAATGACAACGACCTTTCGTGTAGGCTTCAAACACAATATAGCTATGGTCACATTATTGGAATTCCAAGAGCCAGTTACTCCGCACAGACATAACTTTGCATAAATATGTAGATGAATTTGGGATAGAACATTTAACATAAATATATGACTTTAAGAACAAAGCATGGGTGTAAAAGTAATTTTGTGCAGTCTACTTTACTTCAGCAGTTAATGGGCAGCATGACCAAACTGTTATTCCACGGGTGTCAAGTGCTCAGATGATATAAAGCCAACCTCTGGCAATTCACACCTTTACAGTTTCTATCCCAAACCCCTTCCCATGCTTTAAATGGTTTGCAGTATTGATTTTTAATTGGTCAGGTCACGCTGAAGTCATCATGTAAGCTGTGCTTGATCAATGAAATAATGTAGTTGGCCCACTGTAAATTTAGCTGAAATCCTTTCAAGGGGTGACAACAGCCTTTGTAATAATGAACTCAGAAATGTACAAGGGCATTAACCCGTAAGGCATTTCAGCACAGGCATTATTGATTCTGAGCAGAGTCGGATCCATTCACATCAGTTTTTTTTTCTTGACCATGAAACATCTGTAAAGATGCAACCAATCCATCATGTTCCTTTTACATGATAAAAGAGTCAATAAATCAGTGTTATAAGATAAAATATGCTGATACAAATCAAATAACAAAGGCACGATCAGGGTGAAGTCTCCAAAATGAGCATCTTCATGAGCAAGTTTGAACTAATGAATCCTCTGTGCAGATTATTCATGTGTAAAGTTCTGCTTCTCACTAATGATTGTACTCTCGATTCAGTTTATGCAGAACCATTACTTCATGCAGACTTGTGCAATTGGCAAGAAAATAATAAAAAGAAAAATCATACTTGTTGTTTTGGTCAGATTTTGTGCACGCGCGCACACAGTCAGTAATTAAACGGGAGTGTGCTGGAGGCCACCTGCATGAGCTGTAGGTGTTGGAGCATGTGCACCTGTACTCCAGTGTAGAACGCATCTGTGCTCATGGAGCAGCTGGGGAGACAGATGGGGCAGGGGTCAGGGTTACCCTCAAATATTCCCTCAGCTCCAGCAACAGAACAACCTCTAACCCCGAGCATCACTTGCACCCACTCGCTTGAACATGCAATATGGTCATGCATTCTCTCACAAGAGCACAGAGTCACGGATGATTTCAGACACACATGTACAACAGCACATCATCATACAGTTTCTCCAGGCCAGAAGCAGGAAAGCGAGAGGTCAAAATCAATGTCATATTTCATGCACAAAACACAGGGCTTTGATAATGACAAAATGAGACTTCATTTCTTGTGAAGAACATAAAGAGAGAGGTATTTGGTAGTTTTTTGAATGAACCATTTCTTTACAGAGGAGATATGGGTACTTGACAAACAGTATATGTTTAACCTTTTATTCAACAATAAACATTTAGGTAAACATTTTTTGTGTTTCTATTTTAGTTAGTGTAACTGGGTAGTAACCATTTGCTTCAAGATTTCCACCATTTTTATTTTTGCAGTTCAATAAAACACACCCAATTTATTTATTTTTTTTGTAATTGAAACAAACAGTAATGGAAAATCTTTAATCGAAAAAAAAAAAATCATATTTAAATTTCTATAATTCAGTATTTCATGTTTAAACATTTAAAAAACTTACAAGCAATTTCAGAGTGAAAACTCTTCAGCAAATCTATATATTTCTTTTTTTTTTTTTGACAATTTTTTCGGTACAAATCAAATGTTCCAGCATTTGCTCATCTGTTAAATTTGTAAAAATGCTGTTAATTGTAATACATAGAAATACAGTTAAAATGAAATATGAAAATTGCAGGACACAGCAACTACCCATGAATCATGAAACAATGAGAAGTGTGGAGAGACAAAAAAAAAACAAAACAAAAAACAGACCGCCCAAACGCATATAAACATGAACTTCAAATCGATTTAATGAATTGTTTCGATTTCTTCACATTTCTAGTAAAGATAAAGCGATTACTTCTATTAAAAACAGTCTGATATGTTAACAAGTCATGACAAAAATCTTCAAGCTTCCTTATCTTCAATATCTTATACAAAGAATATATTACAGGCATTAATATATTTATACCCTTCAGAATTTAGAACATTCAAAGAAAGAAAAAAAGAACAGAAAAAAAAGAGAGACACAATATACAAGGTTAACAACAAAGTCTACAACGAACATGTCATGATCAAACAGAAGTTAGGCCAGTTGCAGTAGTTTTGTCAACCCAAAGCTCATTTAAAAGCCCATCATCTGAGTTGAGATTTCAGGTGGAATCTGGGCTGTGGGTTTGCATACATTCGTCAGCGTTTTTCATTCAGAGCATGGTGCTTAGCATTTAGAAGAGAGAAAAAGTATCAGGCGAAGCGAGACAAAGACAAGTGTACAGGTAAGGCAAAATAGTGCAACATGTGTCCTGTTGCAGCCTGGGCGGAGCCTGCAGCGTGTGTAACACCTGGCCTCCATGACAACCAAGGTGGGTCTCTACAGGAAACAGAGAGGGGCGGCAGGGCGGTTGGCAGAAGAGAGAGAGAGAGAGAGAGAGAGAGAGAGAGAGAGAGAGAGAGAGAGAGAAGCACTGGCATGCTGCTGGTACGGTAAAGGGCACTCGGAGAGGCACGCGGGAATCAGGGAAGCAGCTGGAAAAGAACTCCCATCCAGCATCTAATCAGACAGAACCAGCTCTCACAAAACGCAGACAATCTCATTCAATTTACTCCAGTGAAATGTAAGACTCGTCGGGGGAAAACATGCTGCTCTCCATGTAGGAAGTGTGGGATCAATTAAATGACGGCAGAAACCACAAAAGAAAACACCAAAACTCTGAAAATCCGGACAGGTGTTACACAGGCACTGTGAACAGCTCCCTTCACAAGCAGCCAGTGCAGGCATCAGCTTCACCTGAGGCGCTGGAGGCTTTTCCTCCGTTTAGTCAGGAATAGTACGATGGCAGATATTTCTCCACATATATCTATATCTATACACACACAACATGAAACAAATATATATATATATAATCAAATCAAATCCAAATAAAAGCAATGCACATCCAAATACAGAGGGAAGAACGGAACAAACATCGATCTACGGCATCTTCACCACTGAGTGAGTGCAAAAACATTGGAATGTTGGAGTAGATTTACATGACAGGAATGGGAGACGTTCAATTCTCAAATTAAGAAGCTCAACCTTCGTGCTACACCTCGACAGAATCACCAAACAATGGGAGCCTTCTCGATTCAGCATGTTGCATAAATACGTTCCATAAAATAATCAAACGAATCACTTAAAAGTAAATCATAATAACAAAAGAAATCGTGATTTTATTGCAGTCTGTTGCACTTTAGGCATCACTCAGTACATTATGAAAGTAGTAAAAGAAGACTCTCTTTTTTTTGATGATTCAAAAGTGCATCTCAGTGCTGGGACGAGTCTCCCTCCCACATGCATCAGTGATTGGGTTTTCAGTGTTTGACATGAAGAAAAGCTCAAAGAACTGGACAATGAGAGTATTAAAAACCAGCTAAAGCCTCAGGGTTTTTGAAATGTTTCCTATTACTTCAGTTGCTACTCAGTCGTAAGGACATTTTTGGGACAATAATAGATCCGAATCCGTAAATCCAGTACAAATGCAGCATTATTTAGAAAAATTGCAATGAATTTCACATTTGAAGATTAACTTCAGCGTAATTGCAGTTTCTCTTTCTTCACGCGACAGGTGAAGCTACATAAGTTTGTGACAACAGTTGCACTTTCACTGCTACTCGGCTTCAAAAAGGAAAAAAAATGACAGGTGGAAAACAGTACGGTCAAATGATACATTCATCCACAAAGTTTAAGGACAATGCAGTCTGACGGCCGGCGGAAGTGTTCAGTTAGAGGACTTGCTGATGGCGCTTGGCTGAGCGGCGGAGCTTTCCGGAAACCCGGTTCTTAGAGGCGCGCGGGGTAAAGTGGGCGAGACCTGGTCGCTGGAGTCGTTGGCCGTGCACAGTAACACCGAGGTCAGCACTCGTGCTGCAGCTGAGGGGAACCTGGGAAGGGAGGACATATTACACGCAGAGTGAAGAATACGCTGAAATGACATCAATATGCTTGCTTTCAAACTGATAGCATGCCATTACTGAAGCAAGAAACCTCCCCTGATAGAGACGGATGTGAATGGGGAGATTGAGTAAATTAGCCCTCAACCATTTGACTTTTAATTGCAATAACTGTCATTCTACAAAGCAGTTTCCACTTTGCTACAGTAAAAAAAAAAAAAGACATGCAAAATTTTGGATTCTGCTGGCGATTTGAGATACTGGTACTCCAGAAAGCATCTAAATTAAACAAGCTTCCTGCTTTGTCAAGATGGCATCTGCTTGGCTATTTTCTTTCTTTCTTTTCTTTCTTTTTTTTTACGGGCATCTCAAGTTTCTGCGAGCAGATGGTGTGGGGAACATGCGCTCATTGGAGAGGACCTCCACTCCAGGGCTTCTTTGAAAGAGGGGGAGGAGAGCGGAGAACAACAGTCTCATCGCATGTGAAAGGAGTCGGGGGAGGAGTAAACGTGCGGGGTGCGTGAGGGGTGCTGTCCGTTCCACACGTCCACAGAGAACATCTCAGGAGGACTCGGGATGCCAGAGCAGCGGAGAGGATACACACTTACCCACAGGTGCCTCCTCTCTAATGCTGATTGAATTTTCTACTATGTATAGATTCAAGAGATGACTGGCCTTCTTACGTTCCTACACTGAAGCTGAGCCTGGGTGGAGAGCGTAAAGATCCAGAAGTGCTCGTCATCACAGTGACCTTGACAGAACTACCTGATCATAAAGATGTTATTTAAGCATGGTGAGGTGTGTGAATCAATCAAATCAAATCAATCAATCACATCAATCAATCAAGCAAAAAAAAATGCATTGTGTTTTTATAATATATATATAAAACATAAAATCTTTCGATTGAATGATAAAAAAAAAAAAAAAATCCCGTTTGGCCTTTAAGATGTGCACATGCATGTATATTATATATATATATGTAAAGTAGTGGCGCCTCATTCCCATTGGCTCCCTGCGAGCCAATCCAAACAAAAGCATAAGTGAACAAAGACATTTTCCAGTAGGGCGGTGTGTTAGTGTGTCAGATGTGGCCTCAGGCAAACAGACACACACCATAGGACAAAGCACCAGGAGGAAAAGAGGGGAAAAGAGAGGAATAAAGCAGAGACATGCAGGAGAGGAGGATTGCGACCCATTCATGCTGCTACTGTGTTACGATTACTCCGCTGGCGTCCATAATCAGAGCGCGCTCAGAACAGCCAGCCCCAATGCAGCTCTGCCTCTGTGTGTCCTTAAAAAGCTCTGAGCAGACGCAGCTCATTTAGTGAAATAAAGAGGGTAGATGAGTAGACGAGCCGGGGAAAGGGGGAGGGTCTCTGTGACAGAACGCAAGCTCCGTTTCCAGACCGAGACTCTTACCTTCCGTTACTGTACTGACACCTGTAACACACTTAATCTACCGAGGGAGAGAAGACAATCGAGCAACACGTAAGCTGCGCACCATCACGGGTGTGTGCGTGTGTGTGTTGTGGACAGAGAGAATGAGAACGCTGCTGAAAATTAGTGGTGTTAGATGTAAATCCTGAGGGGTGAAGGAAGGACACACAAAGAAAATGTCAAAATAACATACCAGTGATCATGACAGACTGTGGCTGTAAAGACAAGCAGACGGTGTGAAACACATTTCTATTCACACTGGCCCACTTTCACTTCTTCTTTGTGTTTTCTGAGATGAGGAAAGAACGTTAACATGGGCAACACAACAGCAAAAGCTGCAGGGTGCAAAACACACAAACTTGTGATTTAACAGCTCCTTTTCAAGAATGTGCATTAAACTTGTGTTACATAACTGAAATGACAAACCATAGCACGAAGCTCTGTGTGAGGTTATTTCTGAACGAAGGTGACCGTTTCGTGCTGGAATAACGGTCACAATGATGGCAAGGTGATGATATAAGTAACAAACATGATATTTTAGTTTTTGTATTAGTGAGAGTGTAAATTGATATTTGTGAAGAGCTGCTGCTTTCATACCTGTATTTTTAATGAAACTATCCTACTATCTGTCTGCTATATTTTCAGAAAAGCTTGTCTACCAACTCTGAAATTAATCAAAAACATACTTTCAACTCAACTGACCAAACCCTGCATGGATACAAACCAATAATTTTCTATTCCCTAACACATACTGTAGCTGACCCTGTACCTCAAAGCTCTGATCCAAAACCTAGTGAGCTGCCTACCTAGACAGCATATTAAGGCATCATACAGACATGCTTTTGACGCACAAAGGCTTGTTCCAAAAGATGGTCAGTAATATATTCTGTCATTAACGATTAACTACCATTCAAAAGTTTGGAATCTCTAAAAAATCGTTTTTTTTTTTTTTTTTGGAAGAAGTCGTCGTCTCTAATGCTATATATGGGATTTTTTGATCAATTGAATGTATCCCTACTGCATTAAAAACAATAAAAAACAAATAAATAAATCTTTCCATTCAGCTTAGGATGCATTTTGGAAAGTAGCTGCTTATTTGGTGGCAAACTCATGCCACGTTTACACTAGTGCATTTTAAAACTACTCCGTCGTTGTCGACCCTCGAAAACGGAGACTTTTGAAATGCTGCTGGAACAATGGAATCTTTTTCACTGAACTGCATTCCACAAGTTGACATTTTTTTAAAAGGAAAACGTTCTGAAAAAAAGAGGAAATTCTACTACCACCTTTTCCACCGTGGGCCGGTGACCGGAGCTTGGAGCCCAACTGAGAACCGGGCCGTGCTTTTCCACTCAAAAAAAATCCTGGGACGGGGCCCAGATCCTGGTTCCTAAACTGACCCGGAAACCTTTGCTGGTTTTGAACAAGGAAATCTGTGATGTCAGTAGGCGGAGCTTCCACTAAAGATCGCAGTTTGAAAGGAGTCATTAAGCTTGTTCGAGATGCATCTGCGCTGTGCAGACTGATTGGCATATGAAAATCAAAGTACCCGCGCGAGAGCAAATCGGAGTGGAATCGGCCAGTGGAAATGTGAGCCCGTTTCTGAACGAGTGCCAGTCTTGACCGAGCACCGGCTCCAGCCTCAGTGGAAAAACGGTAATATGTGCTCACTTCACTACCATAAAACGGAACATGGCAGGGTGTACTGAAAAAGAGGGAGAAAGAGAGACAGAGATAGAAACAGAGAAGACAGGTTTGTGTAACAGAAGTGTGGGGCCACATGCCTAATGAAGGAAGCAGGCAGAAAAGTCTTACAGTCCCAGCTTTGCCCAGAGGTAATCCATGTCCCAAAAACCATCCCTGGCCAACGCCCTGCCCTGCTGTCATGGGTGAGATGGTGATGAAACCTGGAGAAGCATCATAGACTGTAACCCACAAACAACAACTCAAGTCCTACTGGATGAGCTGGTGTTTAAAACGGGTCTGTCTGGCCTGTCCAATCTGTCATCATGAGTGAATCTATGGCTCTGTTCCAAAACCCAGTGGAGCTGCCTTCTTGTACCTTCTGTGTCTATATAAGAAGTTATCTCCCAAAACCCACCTTGTTCTGAAGTCACTGCAATGGCTTCACTATGTCTCCACTGGAACCAGAACCTGTCCCCTTCATGTCAGATTGTAAAATAAGGAGAATGGGGGTGAATTATTAGGTATCCAATTTATTTTCAAAGGAAAACCATTAAAAACTGCCTTCCTATATAATTATTACAATATTAGTTTTGTTACAGCTGCAATTACATGTGATAGAAAAAAAATAAGCTTGTAATCTTTAAAATATTTGATTTCAGTTGGATGTGGAACAATAAAATGGGTTCTGAAGTAAATCAACTAGAGAAAACGTGTGTGTGTGTGAACCAGTCAGAATCAACTATTCAATATAATTATTCTGTTGTAACTGCTGTCTAGCTACACAACTCTCTAGGTTTGGAACAGAGCTTGAATTTCATGTATGTATACATAGAATGACCTTCTTTCCAACCTAAGCCTGGATTTATGGGTAAATTATTAATTGAATTATTAATTGGTCAAATAAATATTGAATTTGGAGTTGGTGGCACAAACAGAAGAAACAGAAAAAGAAACAGAAACAGGCATGACAACTGAGGTTAAGAACAAAAAAGAATGAAACTGAGAAAATAATTAGAACAAAAGAGACTGAGAGGCATACAAGAAAAAAGAGAACACACAATCTGGGGACGCAGTTTTGATGTGTTTGATGAAGGTACAAGAAAGCCAGAGAAATGGCGTTTGAAGTGTCTAATGGGATGAGATTCTCATTCTCTCTGGGTTCAGCTGCTGCTCCTATGCAGTCAACAGAGGTCACCACAGCGATTTCAACACCTTTCTAGGAAAATAAACGGGCGTCACTACAGAAATCAAAACGGTCAGAGCATCATTCTGCAAAGATTATCCCAAAGAATGTATCCTGAAAAGTGCACTACATCTGCATTCAGGGATTGGGCAAATTTAGCATCCACTTGCAGAATAAAGTCCACATATAAACAAAACAAGATTTACATAACAAAGAAAAGTACATAAACTCTGCATGCCCAACCAAACATATAGAAACAGTTTTTGAAAAAATAAATAAAATAAATAAATTTGGAATATTCCAATTCCACAGAATACTAAATAACACAGGCATGATTGTCATGATTGTAGTATGAGAAACAGTGTTATTATTGATATTTACAATTTAAATCATGAATAGAAACAGATAGAAACACATATATATATATATATATAAACATATATTAATAGCAGATATATTCACATAGCTAGAAGAAAACATGAGATAATGTGCTTGTTAATGTTTACTAAACTTATTTAAACATCACCTAATGGATTAACATAATGACAATGCATACAAGTATCATTAAAACTTTTAATTCATATGATCAGGTACTTTTTGAAAATCTACAATTGATTTTAACAGATGTTACTATTAGGGAACATGGTTCAATCTGTTTATATTTCATAAGTTTTTTCTTGAAAATGTTTTTTTTTCTTCTGCTGATGTATGACTCAAGGAATACCCCAGTTTAATGATAAAGTATACTAATAAAAGTGTTGAGGCAATAAAAACGTTTTGCACCAGACTACAAAGTGTGTTACAAATGATGAATAGTTTTCCACTTTAGATCGGGTACTGCAAAAAACATTGATGTTTGTTAAGATGTGAAAACAGTAGGAGTCAACAAACGGAAACCAAATATATGGTCTTTACAGACTGTGAGTATGAGTTAATTAATAATATGTTTACATGAAATAGTTCAGTGAAATTACTGATTAAGCTCATTTTTTTTTCACAACATTTGTAAATGTAAAAAAGAGCATTAAAACAATCATACGTGAACAGAGCTTTTAATGACATTAACAAGTAAGCTTGTAATTATTTTATAATTTCTGCTGAAAGTCATTTGTAGATTTTTTAAAACAGTGCATGATGGTATGAATGAAAGTTAAATGACATTTGTAAGAATTTTAATTTACATTAAATAATTATCTGTTATTCATTAGGTACTTTTTAATAAGTACATTAGTAAACATTACCAATCACATTATCTCATATCTCTAGCAATGTGAAATATATATTAACCAATGATCTGTTGAAGAAGCATTTGTTAATGAAAGGTTATTATAAAAGTGTTACCAAATGTCATTACTTGAAAAATAAACATTAACTGAAATAAAATTGAATATTAAAATTAATTTCAGCTAACTGCCCAAGGGAAGATTTTCTTTCATTTCTGTCTGGCTGAACTAGGCAGAAAATCCAGGCAGACTATAAAAACAAAAACATATAAAAAATGACAAAAACACACAAACGTGCTAAAATTCGAAAATTAAAACAGAAAAAAAAAAAAAAAAAAAAAAAAAAAAAAAATATATATATATATATATATATATATATATATATATATATATATAATATATATATATATAATTTTATTATTAACAAAAATTACAACTATTATATCCATGAGAGTAAATATGAAAAAAACTGGAATTACTGGATAAAATAAATTTGTGAGATAGGACTCCCAACTAAATATTTTAGAACTAAGCATAAGTAAATAAAATTGATATCATTACATACATTTCTAAGACTTTTTAATATTTGATGATTCCCTGACATTTCTAGGTCTAGAAATCACACAAACAAAAAATATTTAACCTATAATTTTCCACAAATGTCGAGACCCTGGTTCTTACAGTATTTTGCAGGTGTACTTTAAATAGAGTTTTGCCCACATCAATTTCTCCTCTCAGTTGTGTAACTCATTAAGATTGTACTACAGCGCGTTTTCAGTTGATACACTGTGCTTTCACAGTCGAAGGCTGTATTGATTTTATTTTGGCTGTTTTTAAATGAAACGCCTGAATGGTCAGGGCAGGTGCATTATCTACCCTCTACAGAGGCTGACGACACATTTGAAAAGTAGCTCTACCAGACAATCTATCTATTTTAGAGATTTCCCAATCTTATAAACAGCGAAAAAAGAGGAATGCATGGGTAAACATCATAAAAACAAAATACTTGCACTTTATTTTACTGTATGTGCACTTACTGTATACTTACAGTGTACTTAAAGTACTGTAAGGTACCTGGACTGGACTTGAACTAAACATGGTATAATGTTAGGTCTAGGGTTAGATTCTGGGTAAGTGCAGCGCTTACTACCCAACTGTTGCAATTACTATAGTAAGTACACAGTATGTACAGGTATATGCAGAACAGAAATGTAAAATAAATTGCTACCCACAACATAAAGGAAAATAAAAGAGCAGTCACGGTGTCTCACCTGCACCTCCCGTTGGCCAGTAGCTGGGGGAAGGTTGAGAAGACCTGGGCAGCAAAGTCCTCAAAGGTCATGTTCTCCTTGTGGTTCTGAATGATGGCCTCCAGGTAGAGAGCCCTCTCCTCATAACTGAGAGCCCGTCAAGGAAAATCACATCTATATAACACCAAATCATCACAGGCTTTGAAATTACCCAGCAACACAAATGAATAGCTTACCAAAAATAATTTGGTTTCTATTGTGTGACTGTGACTGTCAGAAGCACAAACACACAAATTAAATTACAATGCATAACATGTTTATTTCAATATTTTTTAAATGTTTTTATAATGAAATCTCCACCCTTTCTTAGACTGACTGTTGAATCAAATAATGCATTGAATTTGATAATCAAGTTCAGATAAATGGTTGCATTTAAATTTTACACAGAAAAACAAAAAAACAAAAAAAAACAAAAAAAAAAAAAAAAAAAAATGGCATAAAAAAAAAAACAAAAAAACCACCAAGAAAAAAAAAAAAAACAAAAAAAACAAAAAAAAAAAAAAAAAAAAAAAAAAAAAAACAAAAAAAATATGATTCATAGCATTTTACAAGGCATGCAAATCTGATTACAAAAAAACAAAAAAAAAAAAAAAACAAAAGACCTAAAAAAAAAAACAAAAAAAAAACAAAAATAAAAAAAAAAACACAAAAAAAAACAAAAAAAAAAAAAAAAAAAAAACAAACAAGAAAAAGAAAAAAAAAAAAAAAAAAAAAAACAATTAAGAAACAAAAAAACCTGCAAAAAAAAAAAAAAAACATAAAAATGGCATAAATGTTTCCAGTTAACATGTTTATCTGAAAAAACCGTGCTACAGTCAGTTTATTCTCCCTTGAAAATGTTGGCAGAAAACAGCGCATTTCATTTCATTAATCTCAAGTGCGGTCATTTCTGGTTGATGTTGTCAATATGGCAACCTGCGTCTGAGGAGGAGGGGCCTGGTTTGAAAAAAACAAAACCCCTCTCCAATTTTTGAATTTGGACTGCAATACCTAGTTTCAACCACTCGGTGTCAACCTACACACAGCACCTTTAATCAAAATACTGCAAAACTGCAATATTGTGAAAATTATTATTAGAACATAAAATAGCCATTTTCTATTTGAAATATATTTTAAAATCTTAATTTAATTCTGTGGCTGCAAAAGCTGAGTTTTCAGTCTTCGTTGTTCACATGATCTTCAGAAATCTATTTATGCTGATTATTATCAATGTTGAAAACAGTTGTGATATATATATCTTTACTGTCACTTTTGATCAAGTTAATTCAGTCTTGCTGAATAAAGGCTAATCAACAAAAGTTAATACAAGAAAAATTGTAAGGAGCTTAAACTTGTAGGTATTGGTGACAGTATTATCGCTTTTAATGCATGCAAACAGCAGTGTGAATTTACTGCTCATCATCTCCTTCTGTGTTCCATCTTTTTACCTTGTATCAGGCAGCTAAAATAATTAGGGAAATAAAATTAAAGGAGATTGTAGTAGAAGACTACAGACAGGGAAAACTACAGAGAGAAGAAAAAAAAAAGTTTTATTTCCGGTTCGCTTTAATTAAAGTTTTGCTTTACAGGCTCCGGCACATTCCAGTTTGCATTTCAGAGCAAACAAAAACTTCATGCAATAGGCTGGGCACTATAGCAGAGAACAAATCAGATCTGCCAGCAGACTCCTGAAGCCATTTGCACTGGAGTTCATTACACACATGGTGAGCGTAGCCTGTTCAGTTACAGCTACAGGTCCTGTTAACCGTCCAACCAATGCACGAGCAGGTGTTTCTGCCTTGATGCTCACAAACACACCAAACCAAGCCTGCCATCACTCAAGAACTAGTACACATATACCATCTGTGTGTTACTGCTGTATTCATATGTAGCTTGTTGGGTGTGTGGCACGCTATAATGTCCTAATGAATAGGTTGTGGAGTGGAGGCAGGGGGCGTTTTCATGGCCACATGCCTTCCTGCTGAAATTTCTGGAGGGGCCCCACTGATGCCATTCCCATCTCATTAGGGAGAGCTGCTTATTCCGCCATGCGCTAGGGCTGTTGCCAAGGCCTTTGCACTCCATCATGAGCCACGCTGGCTGCATCACCACTCTGTGTTCGTAATGAGCCAGTGTGTTGTGTGTGTGTGTGTGAGCCACGTGTCGGCGCAGCAGGGGCTGAGGCAACCGTGACAAAATGGTTGAAAAGGGTCCGTCCTGAACCCCCAGCACTGACGAGCACCTGAGCCTGAGGGCTGCACACAAGGAAATACCGAGAGCAATCTGCCCTTCACTTCTGGCTGCTTTTTCTACTAAAAACACCGCAGCAGAAAGGGAGGGGGCACACTTATCTGGAAGAAAACTTTATGCACATTAGTCTGAAAATAAAACTGGCCATTACCTGCAATCAAAATGACCAGCCAACAGACAGCACACTGTGTTCTGCATGCATACAAAACAAGTCTGATTGTCAACTTGCTCAGAGCTACGTGTGGAAACATGGACAGCATTATGGTAAAGGAGTTATTATGGCTTCACCAGGAATGAAAAACTAAATGAATGGAAGTGTTAGAGAAATAACAGAAAAAACTAATTGCAGAACAATGCAAAGGGAACAAAAGAAAAGTGTATGTGCCATGAACTAGAAGAGAGGAAGAGAAAGAGAGGGATGAGAATAAGGGATAATAAGCCTGATCCCCCCAAGGTCAACAGAGCTCATATGGCGTTTTCCATTATCCGAGATGCAGATGACTTGAGCGTGGCTCAGCTATTGAGATTCCTAAAACAAATATGACCTCAGCCGGAGTCACCGCTGCCATCTGGCCAACCTGACTCCCACTTCCTGAGGATGAAAAAAAATCCTACCTTCGTCATCGACTGGACAAAACTTATGCAGCAGTCCACAGCAACATTTAGTATCGTAACATTCATCGGCTCCTAAACAATGGTTTGTGGCGGCGCATTTAATTCTGGCAACACCTCTGATTTTCCGGATACGCGTAGACAGTATCGGCAGCTGTTTACATAAAGATTTGTGGGAATGGCTCTTTAGTTATTGAACATAATAATAAAGAAAAAGGCGTAGACCACTTATGCATCAGGAGGTCAAAACAATCACGCAACGTAATTTCTGATTTGGTCATCACTGCCCAACATCTCATCTCTGTCTTGGGTTTCTGTTATTGTTGCGGCACAGGTTGATTCTGTTGAATGCGTGAGGTGTCGCCTGGATGCACGGTGGTGTGCATTGAATTCAATAAAGCAAGAGCAAGAGAACAGGGCCCCTCCACATGCCATCCGAGTGCTCGTCTCTGTCGGAAGCAGGGGGAACAGAACATACACGGAAATATGCTGAATGTTTGGCACGGACAGAGTTCGGCTGGATGAACACCATTCCAGGACATGCTAGCACTCAGAGAAAAACAAACACACAGGACATTTCTGTTTTTTAAGCAGATGAGCGAGAACCTACAAAACTTGGAGATGTGAAAGAAAACTTTCTAAAGTTTAGGGACTTTCCCAAGTGACTGTAATTTAAGTCACCCTTTCAGCACCTGCGATGGGAAGTTCTCCAGTCAAATGGAACGAAAGCATAGTGGGAATTTCCGAAAGCATAATTGCAAGAACACAACTGTCCCAAAGGTTCGTGCACCCAAAACATCTACACAGATAATGTTGCTAGAAAAGCCGCTTGGAGGAGAGGCGCATGTGGTGCTCAAAAGGGCAAATTATAACGTCCCTAAGCCATGTAAAATCCAATTATGTGATGACCTCATTCGAGCACACAGTCAGATATTACAAAGAAAGGGGAAAAAAGGTGGTGTAAACCAAATAGATTACAATAGCGCTGTTACAACAGAGAGGGAAAAACAGATTAAGCAAATCCACTTTGGAGGAAAAATGTCCTCTAAGCATTTTGCGGAGGGGTTTTAACAGATAATGCTCTTTGTTTCCACTCTTTTGGAGGCCACTTTGCCACGGCCCCACGGCCTCTCTTTTGCACCATGTTGCGGTGACAACAGGGCGAGGCATTAAAGGCTGGTCGAGCAGCAGAAGCCCAGGGGACACACTTGTATTCAGGAACAGTCCAAAACAAATCTATTCAACGTGGGTCCTTCAACCAAAACACAGTCGACTGTTTTGTACAAAATTACTACAGCAAAAATCAACAAAGGATTGGATTCAAATACGAATCCCTGAATGATCAACTTAGTGCTGTGCGATATGCATCGTCTACCAATAATAGCGTAATTACTGTTTTAACAATGACGAAGTCTGACATTATCAAGTTCTTTAAAAAATGAAATGTTGCTCACCTTGATTTTGCTGCATGATGTGGCCTAGTATAATGCAGTATAGCCAATGATTCCCAAAATTCAAATATATGTGGCCAGAAAAGCCCCAGTTGAGTTTTTGTCTCATATGTATCATCCATAGGGTTAGACCGTTAGTAGTTATTACGAGGAAGGGTGCTGTTTTCTTTCCAAATATCAGTAAGGCTATAAGATGTGATTGGTGTGTTGCACTCCTTTGTGTTGATTACGTTTGGTTAAAATTGTAAGTCTTATATCGCTAGACTCAACGAAAATAGTCAAAAACAAAGCCACAGCATCGTGTAGACCCCCAATGTTGGAAGTTGTTGCCTGCGTTCTCTGAGCCATGTTGCGTTACTGAATGAATCAGTGTTTTTGAACTAACTGGTTTGAGTGAATAATTCAAGTGATTTATACTTAAAGATGGCAGTCTCTTCCTTTGTTCCTGAATGAATCAAGCCATTTAAATCAATCGGTTTTAAATGAATAACTCTCATCATACACACATATTGCCAGTTTTAGTGTTAAGTAGCTTTCATTTCTTATTTCATATTTCAATATTCATTTTTAAAAACACTCATATTTATTGCTTAAATGTAATTTTGTTATAAAATAGAATGCATACATCCCAAGTACAGTAGATTATAGAAACATGCCATTTAAAGGTAAAATGCCCTTAAAATCAATTTAAGAGGGAGAAAAAAAAGTGCTGAGAATGAAAAAACTTCACAGAAAAAACAGCCAAGATTCCAGCACAAAAAATACACTCGGTAAAATATTGTCTAATTATTGATATTGACAAATACTAGAAAATATTGAGAGATCGTTTTTGTTGCACAACCTACACATAAGTGGATTATTTGAAGTGAGCTAAAAAACAGATCCATTCGTTTATATCACCCAACCTCTACTACTAATTAGCTGTCATGAAAATGATCATGTTTTTCTGATGTGTGTGAGTGGGGTGATACAGCGAGATGAACGAGTATTGTGTGGCTGTTGTAGTCCAGATGGCAAGGGGAGGCCAGTAGCGCGGGGAATTGAGAGGTCAAGCACTTTGGCAGATCAAAGCCAAGGTCAGGTGGCAGTAGTGTGGCCATGTTCAAGGTGCACAGGGCCTCAGATGGCTTCCTCATTTTTAGCAGTCAGCTCAGGGGCCAGACCCTGGGACCACCTTCTGAACACAACCCACCCAGAAACCCCTCCCCTCTGTCCAACCACACATAACAAAAAGATCTCACCCCCAGGACACCTCAGCCTGGATATATAATGGCGCTGACTCATTTTGACAATACGCAGAAATCTGTCATTACATTCATGGAGATAAGGAAGTAGCAGAGATGACGCAGGGTACCAGCAAAGTACCCGTGGTTAAGATTACATCATGAAATATGACAAAATCAGAGAGTCAGAGTAGACACCATTTGTAGGGTGACGTGAAAGAAAGCAAAGCCCTTACATATTTTTTTTTTAAAAGAACATTTGTTTAATTTTTTTTTCTAAAGAAGAAAATTACTTTGGGTGCTCTCTGAATGTAAGATGGTCTCTTTCTTGCCAAAGACACACAAGTTGAAACCTTTTTTTACATTTTTTTTTTTTAAATTTAAATCTTCACAGCACTTTGATCAAATGGAACAGCGCTTGTGACAGAACACAGATGGACATACTATCCCAGAGGCCTGAGGAAGAAGGAGGTGGTGTCGTACAGCTAGAGCTGGAATGAAGTTGTTGTGTTAGTGTTTTATTAGCATCGCAGGGGTCATTAGCAAACATAGGCTTGAGGCCTTGCGCTGCTGTGTGTCTGGGATAAGCTGAAGAAAAGGTGGTTGCGGTCTGATCAGAGATGGAGGCTTGTAAATGACAACACTGGGGCTTTCGCACCGCCCCGCTTTTAGTTCCAGAAACTAAATGTACAGTAATAACGTAACTTGGACAGTTTTTGCACGAACTATAGGGTTGCATTCGTAACAAGTGTGTGTACTAGGACAT
Source organism: Cyprinus carpio (assembly GCF_018340385.1). Taxonomy (NCBI): domain Eukaryota; kingdom Metazoa; phylum Chordata; class Actinopteri; order Cypriniformes; family Cyprinidae; genus Cyprinus; species Cyprinus carpio. The sequence goes on from NC_056588.1 coordinate 23,294,592, forward strand.
GACGTAAGCCAGTCGACCGCGAATGTCTAATCAAGGTCTTCTACTTATGTCATTAGGTAGCACCAGTTGTGCTGGTTTAGACCCTGCTCCGGAGTAGGAGGCCCTAATCTGTGTCTAGAAAAATGCGGTCCGGTCTCGTGGTACTAAAATCGCACCCTGCTTCCTGCAGTGCGAAAACACCAAAAAGTAGGTAGTTCCACAATTAGTTCTGGTACTATGAAAAGGTTCCTGCGGGTCTGATAGGAAAGGCCCTATAAGGAGCCTCTGGGAGTTCTAGCTTGATGCACGGGTCACTGTGCTAAGCTTCTGCATTTAACTGCAAACAGTCACAATGTTGGTGATACCCTCCTGGCTTAACATTATAGGAATGTTCTGGATTCTGTTTGTAAAAAAAAAATGACAAAAAGGCACTGGAAGTTCATGGAGCAAGGCACTCACTAGGACAAACTAAAACAAGCTGTTTTAAAAAAAGCATACTAACATAGAGAGACTCAGTGTGATTTTTTGGATTGGAAATCACTAACCAAAACATTGTTACATTACCTTCAAAAGTTTGGGACAAGAAAGATCTATCTTTAAAAGAAAGTAATAATGTTATTCAGCAAGGACACATTCAATTAATCAAAAGTGATGATAAAGTCATTTATGGTTAAAAAAAAAAGGTTTCCATTTCAGATGTTCTTTCTTTTGAATTTCTGTTCACAAATTGTTTCCACAAAAATAAGCAGCAGCAACAACGGGTTTTCAACATTGATAAAAATCAGAAATGTTTCTTGAGCAGCAAATCAGCATATGAGAATCATTTCTGAAGATCATGTGACACTGACACTGCAAGCCGAGTAATAAAAGTATGGAGTAATAATGCTGGAAATTCAGCTTTGCTTGTGTCATCAAGGAATATAATTACATTTTAAAATCTATTAAAATCGAAAAACATTTATTTTTAAATTGTCTATTAGTATTACAATATTACTGTTTTAACTGTATTTGTTTTTTATTTCCTTCAAATAAATACAAGCCTTAGGGATTAGCAGAAGAAGACTTCTCCTGAAAAGCACAAAAAGCTTATTGACCCCAAACTACTGAACAGTAGTGAATAAGCAACTTCTGTCATAAACCATGCAAAACAGTTGGAGGTCAAAAAACTGACAACTTTCACATAATACACCACAAGGCTTCCAAGAGACGCAAACTATCTATAAAAAATTACTGCTCATCACATGAAGCCCACCATTAATAAAATGACTTCGTGTAAAACTTCAAAGTATTTCATGCCTCTTATAGAAGAATTTACAAATTACACAACGTTAGGAATGCCCACAAACTTTCATTGTCGTACTCTGCACTTCTGTAATCATGACAGAAGTGTTTTTTGGCTTGTGTTGCTTTGTGTCTTTTTACAAACTGCAGGTGTCAACATTACTTTAAATCCATTGGAAAAATTCCATTTTATGCCATATTTAATGAATAAAACAAAATTGATATTAACAAAAAAAAAACACAGAAGAAAAAGGAGAAAAAAAAGGTACTTTGTACTTCAAAAAACAGTATATACAAAATATGGGGTTTACTAAATGAAGTGACTTCTCTGCTCACCAGCGTTCAGCAATAGATCTTCCTCATTACACTGCTATTAGAATGTTGTTTTAATTAACCCCTTATGTAGACAGAAATTTTTTATGGACTTACCCGGACAGAGAACTTTTAAGGACATGTATCCATTTAGAGTTTAAAGAGCAAATGTAAATTTCTCGTCATCTCACCGCTGTCACTATCAAGACACGGCAAAGGGTTAAACAATACCTTTCTGCTCGGGCCTCTCTGTATTTGGCCTCTGAATGGGCTCTTGTGAAAGGACGAGAGAAGTTGAAGAAACTGGAGAGTGACCATGCATGCTCAACCTCCACTCCAGCCAAGCACCAGCCATTAACCCTCCACCAATCACATTGACCTTGCCGTCTAGCCGAGTGGAAGAGGATAATTGGCTGGCTTTTTGAAAAAAAAGGCCCCGCTGCGTTTTAGGATATTGTGACGGCCGAGCGACGTGTACTGCTGACATTCTCTGTCTGTGAATGGAATGTTCTGCATACAGATGCCTTTCTGCATTTCTGCTGACCACACTTTTGCTCTAATTAGGCGCTGACACCATCAGTCAGATCAAAACAGACGGGCAGGGCCTGACTCATTATCCACAGCTACGCTCTTGACTTACATAGTGATCACCACCACAGACTGATATTGTGTTATGCTGAGAGGGGGCTTTTTTGATCTTGTATGTTAGTTCCGCCGCAGAATTTGCGCCTCTGCGCAAGTAGGTTGTCCCCTTTGTTCGGCAAGCAAGTCTATGAAGAACAGCCTAAGTAGATCTGATTTCTCTCTCTCCCGTGGTTGATTCCGGCCCGCGCCGTTTTTGAGCGGAAGAACCAGGCATGGAGGAAACAGTGTGTTTTCAAGGTGGAATGTTGAGGTTTTGCTGACATTTTGCTGCAGAGAAGTCCTGATTGTGTTTAGAAATAATCCCTTTTAGTGATCGACAGGTCCCTATCATTCACTTCAAAGTTTTGCACGCTATTCCTTCTTTGTGTTCGCAGTCATAATCGTAAAGACGCTCCTGAGTGCTTGTACTAAACACTGCTGAACACAACACTGAGATACAAACAAGAGAATATAGACAAGGAAAAGATAATCACAGAAGTTATTATTATTTTTATACTGTAGCCTGCACACATTATATTAACCCTGTTATAAAATACCCCATTTTTTGGAGGGGGCGGGGTTTCCACTGGTTAAAATTTGCATTCCAGGAGCTAAATATCATGTTAGGGGCACTTCAACCCACGGCAACAATGTTAAAGTAGCCCAAGAGAAAACCGCATACTTTTTGGCACACTGCTGCTGGTGGGTGTGTATCGCTTATCACTTGCTGTATCCTTGCCTTGTTCGAATTATCATATGATTATGAATTATGGACACTAGAGAACACCTTTTTTGCCCCAAATATCTTGAATTTTTAATGCATAACTGCTTTTTAATCATATTTGTTAAGGCAGCGCTTATCATACTGAATGAAGGAAGATGGACTAGTGTACAGGTCTGACGGGGTCCCGCATCAGGACAGTCGCGCCAGTGCGGTTAAAATGCGTTTCAAAAATATTTTAATCGCGTTATTTTTTCATAACTAATAGTAATTAAGTGAAACTCGTTGGCATTACTGACAGATAAAGATATATATATTATTATAATATATTACATATGTATAATATATATACGATCAGCTATATAGTATATCATATATATATATTATATATATGCCATATTACATATTATATAGCAAAGTACCCTGATGCTACCTCCTATATTATCAATGCCTCTGCTCACATGTACTGCGTTAGGCTAACCAAACCCCCCCGGCCCCAGCCACAAAATTGTTCCAAATGTTTCACCCGCAATTCTGAACAGAATCTTGGATAAAAAAACATTTCCACATACACATGCAACTCCCGCTACTACACTCCACTGGAAATGCATGACTGTGCATAGTATTTACCAAGACCCCCAAAGTACACTGAGCCCTAAAAAGATAGAACTCAAAACAGACTTCTAAATGCTCCGCCAATGAAAGAAGTAGAAGCCAATCTTTTGCTTCTGCTAACTAATGTGAACCATTTATGAGGGCTTCTCGTATGGGATTGGAAAAATAAGGGCGATAAAAAATAGTTGTGTCGATAAAGCACATCTGAGATCATGAGCTAGCAGCAAGAGACCTGACTTTTGCACCACATAAAAAATGGACCCCTCACAAATGGACTTCTTGAAGCCCAGTTTACCGGTCTTCAGCTCTAAGTGCCCATGGGGGGATAGCAGGTGTTGATTGGTGGCCTTTCTGTTGGCACCGCTATAAGGAGACCTGTTGTCACGGTACTGGACGGTACGTGGCCAGGCCCGGTGATAATGAAAGCACGTCTTGGTGGAAAAAGCCTCCCCCACCAGGAGGTGTGACCCCCCTCCCGCCGATTAGTCTATGGGATGAGATGGGCCCTTGTGAGAGGAAATGAGAGCAAGAACTCCGGACGGGCAATAATGACTTTCTCGTGAATCAAAAAGGCTGCCTGATGTGCCCCTTGTCATTAGCTCAATGCGCCCTATTCTATCCCTGGCGTCTCATTAGTCAGCTTGTTCTCAGAAAGAGATCAACAGCGCCCAGAGCGAGCTAGAGAGAGAGAGACGTGAGAGAGAGAGAGAGGCAGCCGTCGGGAGAGGATGTTGGGCCTCTTTCGAGAGAGAGAGATGACAAACTACAACAAACAAGGGTGGGGAAGCATCAGAAAGCACCTCTTGTCTTTCATTTAGTAATGTCCGCTTCTGAAGGATATATGTGACGTGCTGTGTGTGTGTTCGTGCGTGGGTCCCCTGAATGTGTGTGCACGCATCTTCCACTTTAACGAGAGGCTAATTAACCCAGAGCCCCGAGAGAGCTGAGGGGACAGGTAAGGGGAGTTGAGACAGGTTAATTGAACCTCCAGGGAGACGTACACACCCTCCACATCTCACCTCTCCAGCATCCATCTCAGTATGAGATGCAGCGACGTAGAATTACGAGTGTGACATACACTGCCCATGCAGATTCCCAAATAGAGCTGCCAGGCCGGACGAATCTAAGCACAGATTTAGTGTGACGGGTCTAAATCAAAACGGTCTACGGTTTTCCTGCATCTACCCGAGCGTGACACACAAAGGCTCTCTGCCTACGGCCGCTCAAAGTATTTGATCCGATCTACGGGGTCAAAGGAAAGGGCTTGTCGGCATAGTAAGTGAGAATGTTATGTAGAGAGCGTTAACAGGTCACACCGTACTGAAAGATCCCCGGCGCTGGTGATACAGGTGGCACTCATGTTATAGATCACAGGGGAGTTGTTCATTAAGGGAGAGCTGTATGTGACTCAGCAGTATTCCACTGAGAAGATCGCCGATCCAGTCTGTCTTTTTTTGTATAACTGACCTAAAAAATAATGTGTATCCCATTTATTATATACATATATTAGGGGTGGAATGGTTCAACTTACGGTTCGGTCGGTTTTTGCATCACGGTTTTAGAATGTGTCAGTATGTTCTATATTTAGGCAAAAACGATACAGTCAAATAAAAATAAAGTAAAAAATGAGAATAATCCCACTAAACTACAAGCAACAGCACAATAAATACAATACAGAGATAAAGAAAAGATACAAATAAAAGAAACAGTTGTTTCGGTTTTTTATAGGTAGGCTAACATTAGCTTTTTAGGTACAGAAATTGAATTAACGTAATGAAATGTAAAACAGCTTTGCATAATTGGGACTGTAGAAATGAAAGATTATGTCTTTATTCAAAGTTACACAAGCTATTCAATCAAGAGCAGTGGAGTGATTTCTTTGTTGTATGCTTTTTCGTATTCGATTAATATTAAGAGAATGCAATGATCCAGTGCACTGATATTGTGCTGTTCAGTCGCTATGTCTAGCTATAGGATACTTACCAAGATGGCGGCATTCTGACATAACTTTTGTGTGAATTTGTCCATTTAAACACAATACTCCAGAGAGAGCTTAATATTTGTGCACGTTCTGAGACGCGGGTTTGTGCGCTTCAGATGATCTTCTCACTGCGCGCGCAAGCTCACATCCTCTGGATCATAAACTGGCAAATGCTTCTTAAATTGAGTTTTTTTTTTTTTTTAGTTTAAACATGATATCAACGTGCTGCTGTACAGGTACTCACCTGTGTGCACGCCCTCCATCATGCGCGCACAGGTGCATGCACCGGAATAAATGCTCGATAGATCCAGCATTCGGCATTCGCATTGAACAAGAATGGCCGTGAATGGGCTGTCCCATGCTTTTTTTTCATCGCATATTGTTGTAATGTATTGGCATTAGAAATCTAGGAATTTGCATCCCGCAACAGAACCATATATTAGCCGAACCCTGTTTGTTTTACATGTTATTTATAGCCAGCCTATATATATATATATATATATATATATATATATATATTATATATATTATATATATATATATATATATGCTTATATATATATATATATATATATGTGTTGACAGATTAAACCGTGCCGAACCGTGTGTGGAGAAACATACAGGTTAGATTTTTTCGGGCAAACCTTCCATCCCAAATAATATATATATATATATATATATTATATATATATATAATAATATTAGATATATCTTTATATATATGATATAGTATATATATATATATATACTAATATATATATATGGTATATATATGTGTGTGTGTGTGGTGTGTGTGTGTGTGTGTGTGTGTGAAGAAATTATGTATTTAAATAAATTCTTTTAAATAGTGGTTGATGAAATTGGTCTGTTCATTTACATTACATTATTACTAGAAAACAGCACATTTTTTTATTCGATCAAACTAGCTCTATTTTTTTTTCTCTATATTCTGTGTAGATTTTGTAATCCTTTTCCTGATAAAGGATTTAACAAATTCAGCATTGTTTGGATGTCCAATAAGACACAGCTTTTCTTACTCTTTGAGCCAAACACTGGCAAAGGCTTTAATGTGAGATGTAATGAGGGAAATAATCAAGCAAACAAACCGCTACTATAAAAGGGAATTGGCAACAGCACAGCTTTTAAAAGAAGTTATAATAAGATGGAGACGAGAAATCTCAAGTCAGAGGTGCGGGCAGTGCAGGTTCTTTTGAAGAGCTCTTCTGTATCAGACACAGGGCTCTTTGTGATAAAAAGCTCCAGCACTTTATAAAGCCCTCCTCACGGAGACAATGAGGATTAATTCACTCGTGAATATGCGTTTGGCTGCTGATAAATAGCAGCTATAACATGTGGCTCCACTGAAAGGATAGTGGATTGGAAAGCAGAGAATCTGTAATCCACTGCTAAGGTATCAGACAAATGCATGCAAAAATTAATAAAGGTGCTGAACAATGTGCTGCAAAATTCTAACAAGGACCAAAAACCTACCTCTAGTTTCATTGTGAAAAAATGCTACACCGTGTTTTGGTGACGTTCCTCTACAATATCAGTAGTACAGAGTATCAGCTCAATTCATGCCTACACCACTAAAGCTGTTAATTAGCCAACATGTTATCAATACGGTCTGACCACTGAACAGTCAAAAGATGAATTAATATTTAAGCTTTTAAATGGTCAAAAATGAAGACCATAACACTGTGACGTGTGTGTGACCAGAGATGGGTCATGCTGTTTTTGACCAGTTCATGCTATCAAGTTAAACCTAGAATTTGCTATGAAAACGCACTCTAAGAAAATGTGTCTACGATCAGGTCAGCGTGAACCTGAAACCAGCCTACAGTAACTACACACAACTCTTATGAGTCACTAGTCATTCAGGGCAACCCATGAATAGTTCCATAAAATACTTGTTAGTTTGAAAATATGTAGTTTTCGGACACAGTTCCCTAATGCCATGGATGTCCAATATATGTGCGAATGTTGATGCAGTTTTCTGTAACTTCAGTTTGTTTTTTTGTTTTAATGCTTTTTGTTTCTAAAATACATGTATTACTTGAATAAATACTTATGAAAATATTGTGATAGTGTATGATAAAAGCTTGAAGGCTTTTTTTTATAAGTTTATTTATTTGACTTTAAAGATAGTAATGCTCACATGGCTCATTAGTTTTTGCTGTGGTATCAAATAGTATCAAGAATCATGAAAGATTTTCACTCCATAAAATAGTGTATTTTACCGCCTGTGACAATGATGCCATTGTCGGGACCCCTCGTGGGTCAACGTGATTGTGGGCTAGTGTTTTTGGAGTAACTCAATTGGCCTGGTGGGTTTTGTTGTGGAAAACCTGGCAACCCTTCGGGCACGCCACACGCGGAGGACAAGACCAGTTTGAAAGCGTATAATAATATGAACGTACACTTCAAAACGGCGATGTTGGAACATTTACTCAAGCCGTAACAGTGTTATGGTGGCATTTCATTACTGAAGACTCTTCGACCTTAAAATAATATAATAATCAAGATAATCTATATTCTTATTTATTTAAATCAGGTCAAAAATGTTAGGTAAACAATGTTTAGGTATAAAATGTGTTAGCCTGAAGGCAGCTGTAAGTCGCGTTGGATCGTAAAAGCGTCTGCTAAATGCACCTACATGTATTATATGTAAATGCTAAATTTATTTAAGTCTCCGTTTCTAAAGCCAGTGGTTCTCAAAAGTGTGCCGGGCAGCGCACGAAGCAGTCAGAAAGAGAAAAATAAAAAAAAACAGCCGACAAGGACGTAACTTAGAATGGGAGATGGACTGGTTTAGTGAAAAGACCAAAGAAGAGAAAAGCCATAGATGACTGTCACACAGACCACAGGCAGATGCTAGGTCATTCAACCAGCTAAATGTAGAAAATATGACGTGCGCGTATTCTTGCTCTCTGCTTCAGCTCACTGTGATCTATACCGGACGCGTACAGTTCTCACGTTGCCCGTCAACAGCCTAACTGTACACTGGCACACTGCTTGGCAAGAAAAGCTATTCTGTGTGAAACACAACATCATTTGTATCAAAGGCCCTTTAAGACAAGTCCCGTGTCACTCGGTGTCGTGGCGATATAATCGCATGCGATTGTCACGTAGCATTTCGGCAGTAAAGCCAGGTTCCCTGACTAGCGCTAGCTAATCGCCATCACCCTGCTTTCAAAATGGAGGGCGGCATTTAATACAACAGAGCCGTATATATCACTGACAAGACTACGCAATACTACGCGTTCAATTATCGAAGCGGTGAAGTCATCTGCAAATAGCGCGAATTAGCGGTAATTTTTAGGCGCGACAGCATGAAATCCCACAATAAATAAAAATAAATAACAGAGAGAATAATAATAAATACATGATTATTCTCTCTATGCCTTATTGTTTTTAATGTTTCCGGAAGATGATGCAGTTGGTTTTTTTTCCCTGTAGGTTTTTTAAATTAAAAAAGCATTAATTTTCCGGAAATGTCCTTACTGCCAAATTATTTGGGCGTGACCATACAAAAAAGTTTGAGAACCACTGCGTCTCTACAAGTTAACAGACAGTGTTTAATAAGGGCTGCAGGATCCACATGTTTACATATGTTTATTACAGTGACTTTTCGCATTAGCGGTTACCTAAAGTAGTGTGGTTAAAGCAATAGATTTTGTTTTAATATTTCCCGACACCAATCTACTATAGTTTGTGTGTAGTTTGTTACTGTACTTTTCATATTAATGTTTACAACCATGCTTACTTGTCAGTGCTTTATGTTGTGTCATAATTATTACATGCTTACACAGGTGACGGAAGTTTAACAATCAGTCAGAATATACTACTACTGATTGTAGTTGGGTTTAATTAAAATGTCATTCATTTATCATGCATCATTCTCTCGTAACATAGTACCTGGCCTGACAGCAAAAGAACATTTCCTGTCTTTAATCTAATATTGTGGGGCTTGGTCATACAGAGTGATTTTTTTAGCTTGTCTTTGATTGAATAGATACAGACATAAAGAGCTTTAAAAAAATAATCGCATATTAAATCGCAATACTGGTAAAAAAAAAAAAAAAAATCCCAATTAGATTATTTTCCAGAATCGTTCAGCCCTAATATATTATATATTTTATCGGGTGTGTTTCATCTTTAATTATTTAAGTCATTTTTTTAGTCATTTATTGTTATTGTTTTTTTTTAATATGTTATATGATAGTTTTGGTATAAAGTATATAAAACTAGGAAAATATGAATACAGTAGTATAAAATAAGTACCAATATATGTATAGGACTTGTAGTTTTTCTATACAGTTGGGTTTTTATTTTAGAGTTTATCGTCATTATTTGTAGTACATTAGATATGAAAGTGAGAAATTTTGCTTAGGGCAACTTCGCGCTGATAATAATCACTTTAATATATAATAAGATATTTATAGTATAGTATATGGTTTATATTTATTTATAGTAAATATTTCAGTTAGTTTATTTTTATTTCACACAAAAGTTTTATTGATTTAAATTTATGTAACTATAAACACCCTGGTATTTAGTATTATTACTGAAATTCTGATCATGACAACTTGAACAATTAGGAAGGGGATGGGGTCAATAGACTTCTGGTTAGCAAATCCTTCTCTCCATTTTCTTTTTTGGTAATTTCTGCCTGCAGGCGCTCTGTGCAGGGGTCAAGCGCAGTATTACGAGGCAACAATAAATTAAAGCAGGATGTGGAAGCCGGCACCACTGGTGTCCAAGGCATTCAGTGGCTTTCAGCAGCAGCTGACTCTGTACAGTGTCCTCCACCACCCCAGGTGGTCCTCCTTCAATGACATATGAAGCTAGGTAGGACTCCAGGGTTAATAAAGGCCGCCCCACATATGCCATTCACTTAGCCACAGACACTGGCTCTTTAAATGGGCTGACCAAACAATGTGTGCTCTCTCAACGCCCACATAAAGAGCAGCGTCAAACACACAATTTGGGAATGCTACTTGTTATCCGAAAGCATACAGGTTTGTCTTTAAAATGTAAATACAGTCTTCTGGATACAACTGCGGGTGGGGCAGCTGTAATGTTGTGCCACTTCATTCTGGGCTCCTTCGTGCCACAATTACAGTATTGAAACAATACAATTTTTTCTTACATTATTTGAATAGTTTGGTTCCAAAACGTAATAAATCCATTTTGATTATTTGAATAAAATTGTGTTTTCTCTTACCAAGAAAGTGGCAAGATTAAAACCACCTATTTTCTGTTTCAAACTTTCACGTAGCATCTTCAGGGTTATAATAACACTAAAAATTAAAATCCAGATTTTAATTTTCCGAAAGATTTATTATAACATTTTAATTATTTTTTTCCCCCCAAAATGCAATAAATCCATGACAGGATTTTTTTTTCTTTCAAAATGCAATAAATCCATTGAATCAATATAAAAGTAATTTTTTTATATTGAAACGTTGAAAATACACAATGTAGTAAGTTGATCCACACATGACAGGCTCATGAACTTGGGTCAATACTATATCTTATATACAGGCACTGGACTAAAAATACATTCAATCAAGTCATCGCTCCCAAAATGAATTCAACATGTCAACTTGTTTGCTATATAAATTAATTACAACAATAAAAAAACAAAAATTTCATCATGAACAAGAACATGCAACAACAATTATTTCTCACATTAGACCACAGAAATTCCAAAATGATATTTCACACCCTACATTCAACTTCCAAAAGTGCATTCATCTTTGCCCAGGGTTACATTTATTTTAGATTGACTAGTGCTATATGCTGTATTAACAAAAACCACTGATTGTGCTGTATTAACAAAAAAACTAAAACTAACACTTACAAAACTACGCAATATCACCGTTCATAATCGAATGCGATGCATCTAATGAACACGATATTGCGGTAGCTTGTCAGTAATCTACGGCTCTGTGTATTAAATGCTGCTCCATCTGAAAGCACGTGATGGAGATTTTACCGGCTTTACTGACGAGATGCGCATGACAATCACATGCGATTAACTTGTGCCAGCCCTTGTTTGTTGATCAAAAAGTGCAAAAGTAGATGAGGAAAACTAGGATGCCGGGTGTATTCAAAGCACCACCATTACTGTCTAGAGTGTGTGGAAATGAAGTGCCAGCTGTGATTGGTTGATTGGGACATATCGCATTCTCTGCAGAGAAGGAGACTGGCCGTTTGATTTGCGGTTTTTGATAAAAAAAAAGAAATAAACATGACAGAATAACTCAGCGAATATCGCATTTTGCATAAAATTAAAAAATGACTTTTCAATTCCGCACCAGCATACAATACAGATTTTGGCGGAATCTATTTTTTTTTTTATCACGTTTTGGAACCAAAACTCTTCATTTATTATTAGTATTATCACTATTACTTATAATACTATTATTATTATTAGTCCTCTACCTAATCCTCCTACCTTCCCCTCATTCCTGGTTGTAATGAGTTTATTATTATTATTATTATTATGTATCACCAATCATTAGTTTTTACTATTTTAATATGTCTGTTTTTAACATTTCTAGATGTTCCTTTGTTTATATGCTGCTACAACCACATCCAGAAACACTAACACACACACACACACACACACACACACACACACACACACACACACACACACACACACACACACACACACACACGCACAAATACTTTCTACATACAGGAGTTATCAGAATAGATTTGTCATGTTGGCTGTTGATATTGATGTTGGTTTGCCTTGTCTATATTGTTGTGACACAAATTTGTGTTTCTGATTATGATTAATGTTGAAAAAACACTGAAGACTGGAATAATGATCCTGAAAATCAGCTTTTGCATCACAAGAATAAATGACATTTTAAAATAAATACCCACAAATAAAATTCACTTTATAAAGGAGAAGATTTTAAAGAAAAAAAAGATGAAGAAATTGTGATATATTAACTGCAGGAGAAAATTATTTTTGACCAGAAATACACTTTCTGGTCATGCTCATCCCTAACTTCACAGCTTTTTGCACCAACCGTGAATAAGAATCATATACAGTACATGACAATAGCTATAGATCTGAATTGGCTCCTGATCACATTTATTAAAAGGCTGTATGAAGTGTTGTTTGAAACCAAGACGTGCAAATTACAATGAAATGCTAAGTGCTTCCATTTCAGCAACATGCTGCGATTGTCTGGCAAGCAAAAAATATAAAAGCAATCACAGACACTAATGAGAGTTCCAAACAGGCGCTCAAAAGTGAAAAGGACTGCCCGCCGTTGAGGCACTACTTTATAATGAGCATTTCGTAAACAAATTAATAAGAACCACAGGGAACATTACGGCAATCGCTTACAGGCATCCAGCGTGAGGTTCTGATGGAGGAACGTTAGCAGAGCTTAGCCCTTCACCAAGCAAACTGCACTCTTCTACTTCACAATGTAAAGAAGCTCCATTTCCACATCAAAGCCAGACTGGAAAAAAGCAGCAGGATGCACACTTTTATGTCGCTCTGCTGCCGTTTTCGCTGTGTTTTGTGTTATTCACCCATCCTCTTCGCAGAGACTCTGTTTTGTGTGAACATGCAAATGGAGAGAAACACAAGGACATCCTTTAACCCAGAACAATCACGGGGCAGCGCATGGAGGAAGACGTCTCTGCCTTTGAACTGTTTAAAGTGGTATTAATGGCCAACTTATAATATAATCAACTAATTTCCTCTTTAAAGATATCCGCCAGTGGGGGCGCTGTAGTCTTTAAAGAAAGCAGCCCTCTCTGGTCGATATGCGCAGCCTCAAAACAGCTGCATGGAACTCTGCATACTCTGCAAAAACTACTATTTACTATAATATTTTTAAAGCTAAAAAAAGTGCTTTACTTTGTGTATGTGGCAAGTTGCCCCCTCATTGTATTTCAGGATGTTTTGGAATGTTTGACTAAACGTCTGAGAGAGAACCCTCACACTCACTGGCTGCCGCCTCTGTAGATACACTAAGAGCATAGTGAAAATTATATAATAGAACACACTTAATATTAAAATCACATAGAACTTATAAAAAACCTCAGAGACGTTCATGCTGATCATTGTTGATAGATAGCAGTGCAGCATCTAACAACTCTGTGGCATCAGTAGACAAGGAACAGCATGCTAACGCTAGCTAAACAACAACTTTAACAGACACTTCATTTTGTGTGCTCTCTGCTTTTCTGCTACGTTTTCTATGGACAGTAACCTTCAAGTCTGATCTAAGAAACAATTGCAAATTGTGTTTTTGGTTGAGTATCATATTTGATTCATTAACCTTTTTTGGTTCATATAGGTATGATAAAGTGAGAATATGGAACTCATACTCGAGGAGGAAAAAAACATCTCAGTTTTATTCAGAGGACCAAACTGAGCAAAACATGGCAGCCAATTAGTGCAGATGCTGATATCCAAAAGTTACAATGACATTCTGATAGCTTGTGATGTAAATCAACAAGATCATTATAATACGTACATAAAACGGCACACAGTAAATCAGTTTCAATATATATCTCTAATAATATGTCTTAGTAAGATGATATTTAAATGCTTAGTTGGATGATCAAAACATATAATGCAATGTAATAAAATGATTATTGAGAGAAGAACAAATGAATGTTCCTCAAAAGCCTGATGTTTAGATTTGTACATGATTAGTATTATTTATTTTTTTAAATGATGTCTGGATAATCAATTAATCCTAAGCTTCAGTCCAGTAAGTGTTCAATCTTGAAATAGTACTAACAATGACAAAGTTATTCTTATGTTTACTTTATAAAAACCAGCACAGATTTCAAAGCAAAAAAAAAGTCAACCACAAGCTGAAGGTGGACTTTTGTACAATTATACAAAAAAAAGTAACAATAAACTACCAATCAGTATACTGAAACTTTCTGATCCTGCTGATAATTTAATTCACTTGTGTTTTAAATATGATAAAGAAGGCTTTATAGGGGTTGAAAATATTTTACATGCGCTTAAACTCAAAACACAGGCATTTGGTTAAAAATACCCCAGAATATTCCTCATGAGAGTCATTTCTCATTTATGGGTGAAAAAAGTGGGTGGTACAAGTGCAAATGTTCAAATGAAATTTGCCTTATAACGGTGATGATACACAGCGCAACTTTTTTTTTTTGAGCAAATGTTGCTTGGGCACTTTCCCATTGAGAAATGGGCAACAAATTTCTATCTGGAAACTTCAGATCGGTTGTAGGTCCTGTGTCTCACCCGGTCGGCTCTGTTGACAGGAACATTAGCCAAAGTTGCCCTAGCAACATTGCTCAAAAGTAGCCCTGTGTATCATCAATTTTAGCCACCTATATTTTATCTCGGGGCTGCCAACTCTCATGCATTCAGTCATGCATATTGAAAAGGCACCCTCAAACGAAAGCAAGATCACCCTCAATTAAAATCTGTAATAATAAAATAGTTGGCAAAAACAGATCTTGCAACCTCTCTCCAGTGTTTATTAGGGTGTTGCGCTCTGGAAAGCACCTAAGTCTCTATTATCAACGTGTTTTTTGTAGCGCTGAGCAAAGTAGCCAATCAAAGAACAAATCTGTTGATTTCTTGAACACTCCTGTTTGCTATTGCGTGCAAGTTTAGTGATTCAAGTCAAGTCAAGTTAGTGATTGTAAAGAGAGCACTCTTTGGGACGCTGTCTAGGCTACATATGATCATCAAATTAAATCCATTCCAAATTGGAATAAAAGCTTTGTTTTTGTTTTTTGCGAAGAGGAGGACCACTATGTACATACCTTGTACACGGCAGGAAAGTCTCGAAATTGCAGTTTGATTGACAGCCTAATGATAAACTATAGCAATGGATGGGAGAAAATATGTAATTTGTCAGAGCAGATGTGCATTTTGAAATGTAAAGTTTTTTTGTTTTTGACAAGTAGAACTTAAAGGGATACTCCACCCCAAAATGTAAATTTTGTC
This sequence comes from Cyprinus carpio, assembly GCF_018340385.1. Classification (NCBI taxonomy): domain Eukaryota; kingdom Metazoa; phylum Chordata; class Actinopteri; order Cypriniformes; family Cyprinidae; genus Cyprinus; species Cyprinus carpio. The sequence continues at coordinate 23,310,093 of NC_056588.1, forward strand.
AATAAATCAATTACCCCCATTTTGTTCCAAAACCCGTAAAAGCTCCGTTCGTCTTCTTTGGAACACAATTTAAGATATTTTGGATGAAAACCGGGACGCCTGTGACTGTCCCATAGACTGCCAAGTAAATAACAGTGTCCAGGTCCATAAACAGGTATGAAAGTCATCGTCAGAGTACTCCATCTATCATCAGACGTGCAATCTGGGTTATATGTAGTTGACGGGAACACTTTTTGTAAGCTAAGTAGAAAAAAAAAAAACGACTTTATACAATAATTCCTTTGTCAACAGTCCCTCATCTGTGTCTCTCCCCCAACCCATATAACTGTATGCTCTTCTGTGTCATCCGCCAACCACAAGGATGCGCTGTGTTTTCTTTCAAATCAAAGCTAAATACACGTAGAAACAGCACACCCTTGTGGCGCGGATGGCACAGAAGAGCATACACAGCATACGGAGATATGGAGAGACACAGAGGCGGGTGTAGAACGCTGACTGTTGAATTATTGAATAAAGTCGGTAATTTTGTTTTCATATTGCCATTGTCTGATGGCAGATGGAGTATTCTGACAACGACTTTTCTTTCATACCTTTTATGGAGACCTTGACACTTTATTTACTTGGCAGTCTATGTGACAGTCTCAAAAAAAAGCCTCCCGTTTTTCATCCCAAAATATCTTAAATTGTGTTTCCAAAGACGAAGGAGAGCTTATATGGGGTTTGGAACGACATGTGGGGTAAGTGATTAATGACAAAATTTTCATTTTGGGGTGGAGTATCCCTTTAAGTGTTACATTTTCAAAACTCTTAGTACTAATATGACAACTAATAATCAAAAGTGCACTTTTTTTTTTTTCAAACGTTCAGTTTAATACATTTGTTTATGATTTAATCAAGTGCTCTTAATGGTTAATAAATGAATAATCTGGTAAACCTATACATTTCTATGAATATATATTCTATAGATATAGTTATATATTATTACTTATTTGCAATTTCCAATTATGGACAACCAAATGTAATGATTTAGTTTATGAATGAATGATTTTTTATAAATGAACATTTTAAGTGACTTATCTTAGATGATAACCATTATGCTTCAAAGTGTGTGCGTGAGAGAGACAGGATAGAGTACAAAGAGAGAGGAAAACCCTTACAGTATTGACTGTAGAACATCGGTGATAAGAGATGTATATGAAATAGGGAGACAGATGGTTTCAAAATATAGCATTATACAAAACAGTATACCCATGGTGATACAATATTGTATGATACACTTACATTTACTGTATTGGCAGCAAAATCTGTTCGAGCACAAAACCTCATGGTTGTGTCATACTGTATTGCAACTTTTAATGACACACTGCATAGATACTATTACAAACATTATTACATACAAAAAGATTTTTATGTCAATTACATAATGTAGCCTAAATCTATTTCTAATATCATCTGCAGTCTGTTACTGTAAATATTTCGGCAACAAGGGTGATTTGAAACGTGTATCTTGCATTGTTTCGGCTATTAAATTAACTGTTGTGCCATCCATAATGTTTCGTTTCTGTTGTGTTTCTGTAATTTAAAACCAAATGTTCTCATTACATGAACTATAATAATTTGTGTTTTGAAAACATGATAATGTGGACTGAAAGTAGGGCCTAGATCTGTAAAGTTGAAAGCATGAGACCAGGGGTTTGAAAAGCTCTGTTACAAGTTTGATCAGTTTGAATTTTTGTACTAAGAGTTTTGAATATGTTTTGAATAGCACCAATAATAAGTGAATAATATAATAATTATTAGTTTTTATTTATTTTTTTTTAAATTAAGTGTCAAAGCTCATTTACAAAACCAACACAACAAAAAGAAAGAAAGAAAAACGTATCATGGGACACTATAGTTGGCAGCTTATATGGTGGCTGACATTTGAGTGACATTTAATGGAAGAATTGGATATGCGTGGCATAAGAGAGGATAAGCAGTCTTCATTCAGGCCCAGAGAGCCAGAAAATGAGTGAGCGAGCTCTGGGAGACTGAATGGTAATCAGAGCACTGCTGATATTCACAGATTGAAGACTCCTTCTCACCATTGGAGGTTTTCAGTATCACAAGAGCCATAGATGGGGCAGTATTCTTATCAGCAGCCGCCTCAGACAAAGAAACCCCACGAATGAGAGGGCTGAGCTTTAACGAGGGCTGGTGCTGAACAACTGCGACGATTTAGCGAGAGGAGAATCATGTCCATGCGTGAAGACGCAAACACAAGGCCATGAAAACCCCTCTTTGCAAACAAACGGTGTATACACCCTGGCACGCACTCGTGCGCAAAACCAACACGAGCCTTGAGAAAGCAGAGATCTTTTTGAGAAAGACTATCATGCGAAGACTACCTCTGCTGCCGGAGGCAATCTCATTCTAATGAGCCAGAAACAAAACACAAACAAAACAAAAGCAACAGTGCTCTGGAAACATGCGCTCTCATACATTCAAATACTCCCACACTTAAGTGCCCAAGCTTGCCAGAATTGCTCATATCACTCCCTTTACAAGACTACAGACAAAGCGTTTAGAGACAAAACCCACACACGGCTCATCAATGCGAACACGTCATTGTGCACACGGGCAACAAACAAAAAGCGGGAGCGACATCCATTTGGATAACCTGAGAGGGCTAACAGCTTTCTCCCAGAGTTGGCAGCCTGAGGAGAGGAGGAGAAGAACGTTTCATTAATTAAACAGGGCTTGTGCAGACAGATGGAACCGCTAGCTGGATGCTAATTACTCTGAGAAGATGCGCAGGTTTAACACTCGTCTTCCCCTCCTCCGCCATCAATCACAATTAGCAAGGCTCCAAAATGTTCCATCCTTCTCAGAGGACCAACAACAGGATGAGCGAGAGACGGAGATAAAAATAAACAGAGGCAGGAACTATAAGCAACTAGACTGCTTTATGTCCATTTAGAGATTTTTTAGATTTTAGAAGTTATGGAGACCAAAATTTCTAGTGGCCAATATCTACAGTAGCTGAGTGTCTCCAGCTCAAGAAAGTAAGCTCTTAGAGTCTAACATTTAGATTGAAACTTTTTATTTGAAATCAAAGTTGCATTTACTCATGGTAGAAATGAAATTCAGCATTCAAAAGTTTGTGGTCGGCAAGTGTTTTTTTTTTTTTTTTTTTTTTTTGTTAATGTTAATGTGTGTGAAAGCAGTCCTCTAATGCTCGCCAAGGCTGCATTTATTTGATCAAAAATACAGTAAAAAATGCAATGTTGTGAAAAACTATTACAATTTTAAATAACTGTTTTCTCTTTGAATATCTGTTAAAATGTAATTTATTGCTGTGTTCAAAGCGGATTTTTCAGCATCATTAGTCCAGTCTTCAGTGTTACATGTTCCTTAAGAAATCATTCTAATATACTGATGTTGTTTCTCAAGAAACATTTCTGATTATTAGTGTTGAAAAACCTTGATACATAGTTTTATTTCCCCATGATTCTTTGATAATTATACTGGTCAAAAGAACCGTATTTAATTAACATGGAAATAATTTTGTAACAATGTATTGTCACTTTTAATCAATTTCATGCATCCTAATAAATAAAATCATTTTTGTTTCTTAGTTTTTTTAGTAATAGAGCGGCACAACCCACCACACAATTTCTAGTGTATTGTGGGGACATTGCAAATTGAGCAGGGGACAAACCAGATATAAATATATAAATATTCCATCTTAACAAGAACAGGTAATCAGCCCATAACAGGCAGTTTCATTGTGTACATGAAAACATGGTGCATTTGTATAGCATATTATTGTTTAAATCTAATATACAACCTGGCTTGGAGGCAATCGTTTCCTCATTGTTTCACATTTAATACCGTCGTGGTCCCATCCTCACATAAAATAAACAACAACACAGCAGAAAACACTATAGCAGAGTGCAAAAACACAAGCTAGCAGGTGCCAACAGGAGTCCGCTCTCATGCTTTACAGGGCACTTTAGTAACGTCACTCCTGAGGGAGCATTATAAAGAAGCAAGCTCTGCGTAACTCTAGCTCACACATCACACACCACACACACACACACACACACACACACACACCACACACACACACAACACACACAAGCTGGGGGATCCCACCCTGATTCTGGCAATGGCTCCTCCATACACAATAGTGGCAGAACACAGACAGGATGTCAAGCAGCTGAATGTCCTAATGGAGTGCTAGAGATTTTTTTTTTTTTCATTTTGTGTGGGAGGAGGACAGAGGCTCAAGTTAAAAGTAGATTGTCAAATTCAATCACACTGGGCACAGACGTTCTGTGATGCAAAAAAATGTCAGAGCAACAAACACTTAATAGCTGGCTACAACGAGGCTCGTTTTTTAAATGATCTGTATGTCCTTACTAAAGAACCAATTGCTATAACACATACTAAAGGGACTGTTTTGATTTACACCAGGTACACAATAATAATTCTTTACGGGCTTCAGTGGATCCATGAAGAATCTTTAGATTTCACAAAAGGTTCTTTAAAGTGAAAAAAAAAAAGAGGCCGTTTCAATTTTTAAAATGTTCTTCACTTAGAAAAAAATTGATCTATTAAGAACTGCTCAATGAAAGGTTCTTTAGGGAACTAAAATCTTTCTTCACTCTTAAAAATAAAGTTTCTTTATTGGCATCTATGGTTCCATGAAGAACATTTAACAACCATGAAATCTTTGCATTGGATGAAAGGTTCTTCAGATTGTCAAAATATTCTTTACTGAAAAAAGATTAAGAACTTTAAAGGTTCTTTGGGGAACCAAAAATGATTTCTTCTATTGCACTGCTACAAAAAAAAAAAAACCTTTATTTGAAACCTTTATTTTTAAGAGTCCAGTACACCCTGGCAACCACACAAAATTAGTTTTGAATGGGGAGCAACTCCACAAAAATTGTGTTTTAGAAATTGTAAAAATCAAGAAACAAAATTGTCACTTCCCATATCCACATCCTCTTTACAACCCAGGAAAAAATAAATATTTAATGCTTAAAATTGTGGTTAGAGAGCGGCAAAACAAAAGGAAAAAGAGAATATCATCAAGTGCGTATTTCATTTTCAGGTTGATGAAGTATGAAGAAGTTTGACCAGTAGCTGTAGCTGTATTCATATCGAAGTTTAGACACGACTCGATGACCCGGGAGTCTTCCTGCTCCCTGCGGAAATTTGATTAAAAAAAGCTATTGAGGATTCCGAGCATGATGATGATGTGCAGAAAAGAAAGCCCAGGCAGAGCCAAGGCTGGATAAACATGAAGTCCCTGAATGCACACATACCTATTACATCTGCCACTGGTCTTTTGTTTTTTTTTTGTCACAAAGTTGTTTTACTGACCTGTGTTTAAGTCCTGGCTGTTTACCATAAGAGAAAAATCCCCCACAGGCATTTTTGTGTGTGTGTGTGTGTGTGTCACTACTCTTTGTTCCAGGGCATCACGAGCAGCAGGAGGGGTAGAGAGAGCGAGAGAAGAGTAATGCTATGATTCATTCAGTGTTGTAGAGAGAGAGGGTGGGTGGCCTGGGTGGGAGAATACTTGCGTATTTCATTATAAAGAGGCAGCAGTGAGACGCCTATGCCATATGTGCAAAACTGACTTTCCACTCATGACTGGGCTTGACAAGCCTGTGGACGGGAGCCCCCCTTGAATGTGTGTGTGTGTGGTGTGTGTTAGAAAGGCTATGTTCAGAATAAAATACTAACTTAATGAATGCTGTGCAGTATATAATGCCAACTATTTGTGAAAATAAATGAAGTGAAACGGTGGGTATTATTTCACGCAGTAATATGCTACACTGCTGTCACACTCTCAACTATTTTCTTACTATTGTCCCAAGTTACACTACATTGTTTGGTCAGTTTTGAATTTGTTCATTCACTATATGCAAAGCATTTCATTAAGCCAATAAATTCATTTCAGAGAACTACAGATTACTTTGTTCAGCATATTTAAACACATTAAATTGATCTGCCATCTATCTATCTATCTATCTATCTATCTATCTACTATCTATCTATCTATCTATCTATCTATCTATCTATCTATCTATCTATCTATCTATCTATCTATCTATCTATCTATATATTTGTGTGTGTGTGTGTGTGTGTGTGTACACAAACTATAGCTTTACAGGATACATAATATGTGAAATGAACTTATGCTGTTCTGAAGGACACAATTGCCTTAAAATCTCAAGAATAATGATAAAATGATAAAATCACAACAACAACAAATAACTAACAATAATGACAAAAAACAACAAATGAAATGTGAGTTATCATCTAGGAAATCTAGGAAAACTATTATTTTTTAACTATTACTTTTGAATCTATGTTTGTATAAAATGTCTTGAATGGTTTAATTTCTGCACCACTATAGTCTGACATATATTGAAAACAAATGTAACATTTGTCCGTCTCAAGTAATGAGCCAAGAAATCATCCATCGAATTGGAAATGGGAAAGCAATAACAAGGGTGGTAGATAGCCTTACACTGTTTATGAACAGGTGCAGACATGGCACAAGAAGGAGAAGGATGAGAGAGAGAGAGAGAGATTGGGTGGGTGGGTGAGTGAGGGAGTGAGTTAGTGTAACTCAGTGATCTGAACACACTGGGACTTTGTCAGGACCTCCAGTAACAACAGGTGAGTTGGGAGACCCACGGGAAAGCAGACAGAGGAGGGGGACTCTTCCGAGTTTTCCCATACATTTAGAGAAACTGCTGCACCCATTTTTTTGAATACAGTTGTCTGCTATTATACTATGTTGGTCTATTATATCAGTATCATTCATTTCACATGTACATGGCCTCAATCGTCAGGCAAGAAAAAAGCTGGGTGAAAGGGGTCAGTTGGACCGCCTCTTCAAGTTCAAATAGGCTGTTATCAGCCAGAGTAATCTGCAAAGCGAAGCAAGCTAAACCCTGAGCACATGATTTGAACATGTATGTGTATGGATTTTTGTGCTTCAATAAGAAACTAATATGAACACAGTTAGATCTGTGCTATATGACAACCGAACGATCGCATCATCGTTTCTCTTTCTAAAAATTGTGGTACTTGTATTACGGTTTATATGAGACCACATTCCTAACTCAAATATCCGCCAACCATCACGGGTGCTAGAAGCAGAATCTCAATGACTGACGGCCCGGCAGGAACAGATTATGGCTATTGATTGGTGCCTAGAGATGGATCTGAGCCAGGAGGAGAGAGGGAGTAAGCAGGCTGACACCATCGATTCGTGTTCAGCAGGGAAGGTCAGTGAAATCTCTGCCTCACTTCTTAAAGGCCCTGGTTAGTCTGTTCATCGCAAACCCCTACATGGACTAAAAGAATGTCAACTTCATGCAGAGACTGACAGAAGAAAGAGAGTGTGAAAAGGCAGTGTATGGCTCACGCTGACCAAGGAAGGCGCTCAGTGGTCTTAAACAAGAGGTTAAACCAGCTGCCCACTCTGAAAATAACGGGATGATACGGGATGTCGCGCACAGCTGACAGGAGCAGTCTGTTGGACCTGTACTCTAACAGGATACTTCTTGCAAGGTCAATGGTGAAGCTGGTTTTTCCTGAAGTAGGACCATGAGCACAGCATCTGAAGGCCTGTTCACACAAAGACAAACTATTTCAGTGTGACAGCTCTGAAATGAACGGCTGCTAATATTAGTAAGTTTGTTCAGACTGACAGGAACATTTGCTTGCTGTCAAGTGTGAAGAGCTGTTCTATCTCCATTTCATTGCGTGCACGAGAAGAAAACTTGGCCCACAATGATAGGCATTCACCACATCCAAACGCACCCAGAGCTTGCTGGGTCTGGAACGTTAAATCAACTGGACCCCTCGATGACGCTCACAAAACAGTGGGCCGGATTCACAAAAAAATGTGTCAATAACTTAAGACGAATTCATTGTAATCTTTACAAGTATTGGACTGATATTTTTGTCCAGCTTTCAAAAGTGTATTAAAAGATCCCAATGATTGCCATTTTTGGGGGTGATTTCTGTTTCCTTTCTTTAGTAAATATGAAAGGGACAGTGTATTATTTATGGTTCTTGCAAAGAGACTGACTTCTTCAGAGATGGAAACTTGACATTGTTCCAACATTCAATGTGTTGGCGCTGAGTGAGCTAGCGTAGCATTATTCATATTGAGAAGTACCTATTTTTCAACAATGATGAGCTGATATAAGGTGAGAAGATAGGCGAAAGCCTGGTATTAGTAACACGTCAGGAAGTTGAGAACTCTAGACTGTTTTTAGACTGTATGAGACCTGTGTAACTCTTACACTTATTTAGCTAAATATTATATCGGTTGATTGTAAGGTATTAGTTATTTACGTATATATAGGTATACATGTATATGTATTGCATAGATCTTATTTTCACACCCGATTGATGTGACCCCTGTGATGCCTGTGGTGAGAAAGTCCTTTAGTTTAATGCCTCAGGGCTATTTATTGTTAACTAGTATACCATCCTAGCGGTTCCTTTTTGGAACTTTGTTGCGAGAAAGAAAGCACACGAACGGAAAAATGCTAATAAAAAAAAAAAAACAATGGCATCTTTAAAAAGTAATTAAGCCAAAAAAAAAATATAAAAAATAAGTAAATTTCTCAAAATAAATAAATACATAGTATAGAAAATTAAAAAAATAAAATAAAGTTCTCTCAGACATGTCTTAAGGACTTGTTTTTGGCCAAAAGAAACCACAATTTGATTTTATTTTTTTCAACATCGTTGATCAATCTCAAGCTCAAAGGACTGCAGATTACTACAGTGTAATCATCTTTTATCCTCTTTCCATTACTAAAATAATTAAGACTTAATTTTTAGGTGTTGGAGTTTATCCGGACGTTAGGTTATTAACAATGATTTTAAGAACTTTCTTTTCAATAGGTAGAATTTTTATTTTTAAAACACCCCTTAAGCAAAAAGATGAGAACATTGTTTAGAAAATTTTTGGAAATACAAAATTTAAGTTAGAAAATATAAGATCATGTATTTGACGCTATCTGATATACACCACAGCAAATACAAAAATCTGAAATGCTGTTTGAAAATGTGCAAATAGATGTTTGGACTCCTTTCTGCTCTGGTGCGGCAAGCAATTGTGTCCGGAACAGAAAACAGAAAGATACGAAAGCGATTTGTGTCCTAAAAGTGTCAAAAACTGAATGTTTTGGTGAGCAGGCCTGTGACGTCCTATAGTATTTGGATATATCACAATCTAATCGCACTGCAGACCACTAAAACAACACAGGGATTTGTGTGAATGTTCAGCAGCTAACAAACATGGTCTTATGCATCAACTCCCTTCATTTTTAGTGATAATGTAAATTATGTAAACGTAGTAGAAAAATAACCAGATGGCTTGAAGCTTAGTGTATGTTAAATTTAGGGATCTTAAGCCCGTAAGAGCACTTGAAATATACAGTACGGCACAAGTGACATGGCATCATTCTGTGACAATATTTGCTTCTTTTTTTTTTAAGGCTTGAAGCTTGTCACTATTCACTGCCATTATACTGACGAGAGCGAGCGGGACCATTTTACAATCTCTCCATTGTGGTGTGAAAAAAGAAAAAAGGTCTTCGATGGCAGCGTAGAACACCAGGGTGAGTAAATAACGACTGAATTCTCATTTGTGGGTGAACAATCCCGTCAAGAGAGACCAATTGCTCCTAAGCAATATAAGAAAATGTCAACAAAAAGTGAGAAGATGAAGGAACAGAAGGCTTATGGTATCAGCTAAAGAGTGAATTTCTTCATTATGATTTTGTAATATCTCCTGCACTGGCTTCAGCATGGCTCACTTCAAACTCGTGGCCAGATGATGAATCAATAATCACCACACATTATGCGCACTGTGAAAGGGGTCCAGCAGGAGCGGGGACGCTCCATTCAAGCTAAGCCCTTTGGAAAAGCATAATCCCAGAGCCGGGCGGGGATAGAGATCCCTAGATTAGCTCTCGAACATTCACCTGCATACACGGACAATAGAAGGCCAAGGGTGTGGGACAGCGCAGGGCACGGGGGTGGACTGCAGTGCCCATGCCAAGCACTGGTGGTCATTTCACCAAAACCCATCCCAATTACAGACTGAGTGATGGTGTAGCCCGCTGGAGGCCCCTCCATCTCTGCGGCAGGGCCAGAGAGAGACACCTGCTTTTATCAGCCTGTGCAGGGAGCACAAGGACTCTCTTTCAAGAAATATTCAACTAATTACGCTGGAGCACCAAGAACAACAAGAGGGAAGATTGCAGGGACCCCGACCATTGTGAAGCAGAAAACTCCAGAGAAGATTTCATCTCCACACAAAAGCACACATCTTTCAGACTGTGAGGCAAGGTCATTGTTCTGACGGGTGAGCGAAAACTGTAAGAGAGAAGAAAGAGGACTTACATTCACACAGCAGTTTTTTTTTCCCCATGTGTGATGCAGATCTGTTTTTTGGACGAGAGTGTAAACGGGTAAAGTCACTCGATTGGAAAATAAACTTGATATGTATCAGATTTTTCATAATGTAACTTATGTGTGAACATTAAGGATGAAACTGATGCTTGTCACTGATAGGCAACGTCATGCTTTGAGAGCCTGGCATACATAGCAAGGTTGCTCTAGATATGAAGTTATTTAAAACAATAGTGCTGAGGCGCATGATGAAATGGAGGTAGCGACAGATCTTTCAGTTTCGTTTGCAATGCACATCAGAGTTAGAGAACATGTATGGGTGGGAGTTGGTTCTGTTCATTCCGTTTTTGTTGATTTGATTTTGGAAGTGGAACGGCAGGTCTGAATGCGAGTTTTGCCCCCAGTCAAATGTTTGAAAGGGGGAGGGGTTTAAGCAAACTAAATGATTGGAGGAGATCGATAGACCGTCCGGTTGCAAATTTACTCGTTAGCTAAAAAATTTTAAAATGAGAAATGTTGCCTTTGCAATCACTTAAACGGAACTGAAATAAAAGCTGAAATACTAAAATTATGAATCTGAAATAAATCCCCCCAAAAGTTTTACTATTTAGAAACACTAAATAAGACCAGTAAAAAATTGACAAAAGCATGTAACAAAATTTCTAAAAAATTAAACAATGAAAACTGAAAAACATAAAAATAAAAGCTAATTCAAAATTATTTATAAAAAAGATAATAGTAAAATAATAATTTAAAGTAACTAAAAAGTAAAAAATAACTAACAATAGGTTTACTAAGGTTTAAGTGGAGAGGTGAGGTGTCCAAGTCGCCACATAAAAACTACTGGGGGTGCCTCAGGGCATCAGTTCTTGGACCACTTCTCTTCTTTGTCTACATGGCATCATTAGGTTCAGTCATTCAGGAAACATGGCTTTTCATACCACTTGCTATGCTGATGACACTCAACTCTACTCTCATTCATCCTGATGATCCGACGGGTAGCTGCTCGCATCTCAGCTTGTTTAACAGAAATTTCTTGCTGGATGAAGGACCTTTTCCCCTTCAACTCAACCTTGCCAAGACAGAACTGTCTTGTGGTTCCAGCAAAACCATCGTTTCATCACCATTTCACCATCAAGTTAGGCACATCAACCATAACTCCCTTCAAAAACAGCCAGAAACCTTGAAGTTATGATTGATGATCAGCTAGCTTTTCTCATGAACACATTGCTAAAACGGTTCCGGTGACTGCAGGATTTGCTTTATTCAACATTAAGAAGATCAGGCCCTTTCTTTCCGAACATGCTGCACAACTCCTTGTTCAAGCTCTTGGTTTCTGTCCCGGCTAGAATATTGCGATTGCTCTCTTGGCAGGTCTTCCAGCCAGTTTGTGTATCAAACCTTTACAATTAAACAGAAAGCTGGCAGCAAGATTTAATTTTTAATGAAGCCGAAAAGAATACATGTAACAACCTGCTGTTGATCAATTTCCACTGGCTACCAAAGTAGCTGCTCGCATAAAATCAAAGGCATTGCTGTGGACCTACAAAACCACCCACTGGCTCTGCAAACCCCTTAACTAAATTCATTACTTCAGACTTATGTGCCCTCTAGACGCTTGGGTTCTGCAATGGAACGTCGATCGATGGTGCCATCCCCAAGACGCACAAAGCACTGTTACGGAAATTTTAGATTAACTGTTCCCTCCTGGTGGCATTGAACCTGCCCAACTCACTCAGAGCAGCTGAGTCCGAAGCCATCTTCAAAGTATCCTGCGAAACACTATACTCTTCCATCTTGATTTGACCCTCTAACCTTTATCACTCACTATTATAATTCTATTCTCAAAAAAAAAAAAAAAAATAAAAAAAATTCTAACACACCTTTTCAATCTTTTTGATTTATATCTATTTTTTTCATTTCATATACAATTATAAAAAAAAACTCTAAACACTAGCTTGATCTCTCCTTTTTCTATTCTATCTGTTTTATGTTATTTATGATATTATTAACATCCCTTGCTACGTGTTACTGCCATTAAGCTCAACGAGACTTTTGATAGCACTTATAGATTCATTGCTCTTTGTTGTGTTGGGGTTTTTTGATTGCTTCCATTGTCCTCATTTGTAACTCGCCTTTGGATTAAAACGTGTCTGCTAAAGACTAACTAACTTGTCAAGGTAAATAAGGTTAATAAGATGATTGCATTTAAAAAATATAGCTAAGGTGAAAAAAATTATATAGTGAAATTGAAAGGTGACATGAAATCCAGCCAAGTATGGGACCCATTACTCAGAATTCAGATTTAACCCATCAAGGTGTACCCACCACACCGTGAACACAAACCCAGAAGCCGGCGGCAGCCATTTCTGCTTGCAGCGACCGTGGGAGCAGTGGTGGGTTCGGTTGGCTTTGCTCAAAGGGCACCTACGTAGTGGTAGTTGCCGGCGCCGAAGACCCGAACTCCACAAACCTTAGGGTTAGAAGTCAAATCCTATCGAACCATTAGGCCACCGACTTCCCCTTGGAGTTTAGTTTCTTTACCATCATAATAAAACCACTGTAGTTTTAAGTATGTGGCTCAGTTTAGGAGCCCCATCTGTTCAGGTCAGTGACTGTTCATGGTGAACAAAACTGCATATGTGGTCACAACCACAAACGAACAACAACAAAAACAAAAAAAGGATTTGGAATCAGCCTGTGCTGTGCACTTTTGACAAAGAGATGGGATGAGCAATGGAAGACAAACCAGAGAACAGAAAGACACACAGAGAATGAATGTGAGCGCGAGAAACACACACCCACAGCATGCACTTTTGTGTGAATATAAGAAAGTGACTGGCGAGCAGATGTTCTTGGTGACGGAAAGATAAGAGACAGTGGTATAGAAGCCGCAGCCAAAAGCAGATCAATTATCCAATAGAGAAAGATCAAGTCATTGCAGGAAGCCCCATGTGCAAAGCAGAATATCCTTAATGGCCTATTTACACCCTATTCACAAGGACAATTAAACAGTCACACACACACCCAGTCACGATTAATGATCACACTGACGCAATATCACTGCAGACAGGAAAGAGCAGAATTAAAAATCGACATGATTGCATCAATATTACTTATGATCTGTTCCACATAGTGCTATATGTGTTTAAATAAAATGTAGTACACAGTGCTATAGGAATACCACTTAATACACAGAGGAATGGATCAAAATTGACTGTTTATCTGTAAAATTAATGTTGCTAGGCAACCACTTTTCCTCACTTACACTCACTACCATCATAGTCCAAGTAAGTAAAACTTTTATTCATCAAGGATGGCTAAAATTGACCAAAAGTGTAAATAAATAATTAATAATTATATTTATATTTTATAATTACCTCAATTACACTTGTTACAAATGATTTCTGTTTCAAATAAATGCTGTTCTTTTGAACTTTCTATCAAATCTATTTTTTCTATTTTTCTGGAAATAAGTATTGCTATTTCCACCAAAAATATGAAGCAGGCACAACTGTTTTCAAAATGAAATAATAAGAATACATGTTTCTTGAGGAGCAAATCAGCATATAAGAATAATTTCTGAAGGATACATGTGACACTGAAGACTAGATTAACGATGCTCTGAAAATTCAGCTTTGATCACAGGAAAAAATTACATTTTAAAATATATTCACAAATAAAAAAATTATTATAAACTGTAAAAATATTTCACAAATATTATAGATTTTACTGCATTTTTAAAGTTGTAAATAATGCAGTCTCTGAAAGAAGAGATTTCTTTCAAAAACATTTTAAAAACTCAAAAATCTGACCCAATTCTTTTGAACACGTAATGTATCTGTATCTGTGCTAGCTGTGTGCCTCTGGGATCACTCAGCACTTTCTCTCGGATACAAAAATTATTTCCTGTCAAATCAACATATCGTGAACCATATTCGTATTTATTTGGAAAGTAGACAGTCAGCTGATCATTACCTAAATTGATTTCATTTTGTGAAAATTACCAAATGGACTTCATATTTTCCCATTATACCATGGCAGGTCAAATTCTTGATTCTAATTGACTGAAAACTTTCCAGAAAGGCAGCTTAAGCAGTTTTTTAAGCAAGATACTTAACTGGTGGAGAAGGAAGAAATTCTACAAGCAGATTTAAAAAGGTTATGAGATAAACAAATGTACATTTTAACCCTGGCAGAACAATTCATTTCTGGCCAAAACATTATTGAACCTTAAGGGATACTCAAGGGCTGGTAAGGCTTCCACAGTTAAACGTGGGAAGTGATTTGTAATAAATTTCACCAGCCGGAGACAATTATTTTTACATAACAGACACAGCGGGTCTGATTCAAACTACTCCCTGGTTCAGTAGGGCCAGTGCACTGAATCTTCTGCTCCCTAAAAATGGCCCAGTATAATGTACACCATAAAAACCACTTACTTACCCCGGAAAATTGGTGCCCTGTCTTTGCCAGAAATGGACAAGCTGTACTTTTAACAGTAACAACAAAGAAGAAGACACATGCCAAAAAAATAATAAGTTATAAGCAGTGGTGTCAATGCACACTTGCTACATATTAACAAATCTGAGATATCCGTGGAAGTCATGTTCACTATAAAGATGCACGGCATAGGGAACTACAGAGTGGAATGGGACACACTTGAAGTCTGCTCTACCTACAAGCAGAAAGTAGCGGCAAATCACATACAGATACTGGAACGCGGTGAGCTCTCAGTTTCACTGGTTACCCACCGTGAAGGTCGAAGGATACAACCTACTGCTGGTAAAGCGGCAGTCGAGACTTCACAGCCCTGCTCGCATTGATGCCCGTGGCCCGCACATAGACTCGCAAAACAGTGTTTCCAGTCACTATCGCCCCGTTCGAACAGCAGGCCAAAAAGAAAGGAACCTGGTTGAAACAGAGCAAATAATAAAGAAACATATTTTACATATTTTAAATCAATTTACATGAAGTCTCAACCCGATGTGATATATGTACCCCACAAACAGACTGGAAAAAAAAAATCAATGCGCGGGACAGCTAAATCTAGTCGAGGGATAATGCAGGCACTTCCATTTGCCAAGGGGCTTGCATTTCTCGAGTGGAGGTTGAAATGAGAGTTATTTGAGTGGAACAGCAGATAGCAGTGACACAGCTGAGGGAATTTCACTAATTGCAGCGGGAGACATGCTTCAGGAGCCATACATCCGACAGCATCCAGGCCACTCGACACACAGCAGTCAAGTCTCGTAGAGGTGACGTGTTTGTGAGAAATTACAAATGATGCACGCTCGGTTTCTCTGGGGATCTAGTGGCAGACGCAGGAGGAGGAAGATGAAAGGCAGCTTGAACGCGATGAGAAGTGGCGTGCCGACAGTGCAGTAATGGACTTCCAGGCATTAGTGCTTTCAGAGAAGAGACAGGAAGAGATATCATCCAGCCCTTCCAGCCACAGTCTACATCTCCTGACAATCAGCGAAACAGTCGCACATCCTGACGAAGATATTAAGACGCCTCGGGAGAGGCATTTCAAGTAATATATGAAAAATCTGGTCAGTTGTGGTGGATTGGTTGTTGTGTTTAATGTAACGTAATGTCATTATTTTCACGACGAGGGACGTACCTGGGGTTTTTTCATGATCTGAACAAAGAACATGTGGTTTTTCATGGGGTAGATGATGATGAGGACATCTCCGAAGTCGGTGGGAATGATTCCTCTTCTGTAATCCCGAGTGGTGCTCCGACCCACACAATTTGCACTTCATCGTTTCCCAAGTGACGAAGCTATGAACAACCAGAGGCAAAAACACATTAATAAATCTGACATGCAAACCAACAAAATACTGTCAGCATTAGTCAGAAACATCATGAGGGCTGCACATCAGGGGAAAAAAACAATCACAGATAATCATTTTCACAGTGCATATGTACTGAATAACAAAATGAAAAACAAATTCTTAGAAAGACAACGTAAAAGTACCGTGGGCATCAAAAAATATGACTCAATCTCACAAACATGCACGTTTTCCTAGTGATCAACAATAATTCCAGAAAGACTGCACATTTATTTAGTACATAACAACTGAAATTATTTTTGGGAATTTTCAATCTGAAGTCAAAGAGCTACAGAAATTGGGTTCATTATGTTTCAATCATTTTAAACTAATTGACTTCAGCCAGACAGTTGGGACAGATTTTCATTTTACATAAACATATACATACATTTGTAGGGGAAATGCATTTTTTCGGAAGCTATTTTTGGGACCGCAGGAACATAAACTACTTGGGTGCTGAGAGTCTGATTAATATGTAGTTTAAATGTTGAAGCTCCAGTAATATATTGCTCTAATTTGTTTAATGTTGTACATGAGGAAAGCTGTATATCAGAGCAGTGGGTTCAGAGAAGTGGTACTACTAGCTGTCAATCCTGTAAATGCTTTTATATTCAGGCAGGAGACGCTGAAACAATAAGCAGTAGAAACTGTTTGACCCATATGAGTCAGATCTGATTCAGATATCTAGACAGCAGGGAGCATTCTGGGAACTGAAACGCGGAATGATAGCTTTTTGTAATGCGTGGTTAATCATCAACATTTAATGGCCAATATAAATAAATAAAATTAATTAACCTAATAGGTGTAATGACTAATTCCTACTCGTCTTCAGCAGCTGAAGCCACTTTGAAAAATTCTGATGTTTGAATTGACACTGCACCTTGGTTTTGATAGCAATGTGGTTTGGAAACAATACAGCACTTATAAACACTACTTTTAAATATTATATGGAGGTAAGATTAACAGAAAATGCTATAAAACAGTCAGTTCCCTTCAGAGTTTCATTCATATAAAGCAAATTTGTGCAAATCAAAGGATATTTTGTGTGTCACGGAATCATGTGAACGGCCTATTTCAATGTCAAAACAGAATTTTTATGAAGGGTGACAAATGTGCAGGTATGCAAATGGACATTCCAATCTTTTAATAATGGAGAAAAAATTCTAATTTATTATTATTTTTTTTTACAATGTATTTGACTGAACAATAAATCTACAAAAATGTTGAACTTTTTTAATTTATTTAATTTCATTGATTTGAAATGAGTGTATACTACAGAATCTATTCTTAGCAAGCCATCTGAGGAATAACGTGACAGAAATGCTTACATCATCTAATCTAAGCTTAGTAATGTAAACACAAAGAGATAAAAATTATTTTCATACAACACACAACTGGTTCTTTGTGGGGCTCACAGCATCATTTACTGTCAGAGACTAAAAAAAAAAAGAAGCAGCACCATGAAGATGTCATTCCAAATAATTAACAACAATTAAGTGGACTATTACCAAAATGGTGAGAAATTAAAGTGACCTCTGTAATCAAAAAAGAGGAGTCTTGGAAGCATGTCGCTGCGACGGTACGTCCTTTAAGCGAGCGTCTCTCAATGGGTCGTTAAACATCTGCCGATGCACCCATGCCTAATGAGCCATTACCAAAACATGTCCTCTTCACCAAAAATGCAATTACCACATTTCCCCATAAGCCCTTCATTATGCTAATGGGCTAAAATTAAACAAATCCACAACAAGCTGATTGGGTCTGCACATACCGATCCATTTGGAGAGTCAGCAGAAGAATTGGCGGCATGTAAACAGGTTGGGCGGAGAAGAAAGAAATACACAAAACACACTTGTACACATATGCCAGATGCCATTATCAATTAAAAGGAGCAGATGTTAAAGACCGCAGACTTCTAAGAAACCTGAACTTTAGAATAGTCTTAAGTAGAGTGCCTGTGAAGGTGTTGTGGCTGGTTGCCCAGGGAGTTGCTATGCATTGCTAAAATGCTCCATGCGGTTTGCTAGGGTATTCTGGGTGGGATGATGGATTCTTCCCACACAAGCCAATAGAGTCCATCTCAAAAGTCCTTCTGATGTGCTGGTCTTCAGATATGGCTCAGGTTCTTCCACCAATGAAAAGCTTTGGAATTTTCATCCATTTTAGCATCCACCAAAATGACAGAATACCTCTTCTTAAATCACATGCTTTGCAGGATCATTCCTGTCTATAGAATAAACAGTGTTTAATCCGGGGATCTGCAGATACTTGATTATATAGGTTCTAGGGCACACACCGGGTAACTACAAGTTTAAAAATACTCAAAACATCTTTTATTTTATTACATACATATGCTTTTTAACAATTTTTTGGTACATGTTATCTTTAACCTTAAGCATTAATAGTCTAGCATTAATATATGAATTCACAATAATTCAGTTTTGTTGAGTGTGGTCATAAAATGAGTAAACATGTTGATGGCAACAATAGTCACTGGTGGGATAGCAGTGCATTTAGGTATACACATACATCCATTTGTAGTTGTTTTGTGGAGGTTGGACTAAAACGTTGCAATGACAAAGTTACAGTGAATATTGCATTAAATTAAAAGTTGAAATGTTACAAAATTTTGATATTGTAATACTTGATTCAAAGCGCGCACAGAGAGCCGCATTTAAGACAATGTGCATACACAGAATTGATTCCTCTTTAACATATCCTTGCATCTGAATGAACGCATACACAAAATTGTCTGAAAATACCAAAAAAATATCTCGTAAACACAGTCGGTTATGTCTTAAGTGAATGTAAACAGTGGTGAAATAAATCTCAAGTGCATCATTGTATTGGATCCGTGCATTCGGTCTTAAGGGGGGCAGTTAGCCTATAAATACCTGGTGTCCATTAGTGGCACCAATTGTCAGAGAGTGACATTTGCGTCTCATTCACAAAGCTAAAATCAGACCATTCTGTTTTTGCTTCAAATTTCAAAAATTATATAATCTAATTGCAATCTAAATAAAATGTATGTAAAATCATGATTAAAATGCAGTGGTTGCCTCTGATTTTAAATGGAAAGAGCACAGCCAAAGCCTTAGTTTGTTTTTATGAAGAGATTTTATTTTATTTTATTATTTGATTTGGGATTTGTTAAAAAAAAATTTCAAGTTAGCTTTATTATTTGACATATTTCAATATCACAAAGAAATGTGCAGCATTTGGTTGGAGAAATAATAAAAGGACACCTTTTCATTTATAATTTGTCTTAAATCTAATTTTGTTAAAAATAAATAATGTGAGAAAACTGTATTGTGACATCAGCATCGTGAATAGTTTCGCATCGCATCGTGAGTTGAGTGAATCTTTATATCCCTACATGCTACTCGTTTTTGCTGTGGTATTCAAAGAAGTATTCTGTTATTTAAATAATAAAGAACCATATTTTTTTTGCTCATCTGCAAAAATGATCTGATACTCAAAATCTGATATGATAAAGCAATATTATTCGAGCCGTGGGTTTTGTGATCCGTTGCACCCCTACTCTCTTGACTTGTTATTTGAAGAAAAAAAGCAATTACTGAAGTTTTTAATCATGCTGATTTGTCCGCCAGTGATGGTCAGCCGATGACATTTTTTTTTTTTTGGGGCTACTTAAATGAATTTTGGGCTATCAAAATCTGAAGAATGTCTGCCCAAAGGGCTATCAGTGATGTTGAATTTTTGCGAGCCCCTGATATATAACATTTCTGACAACTGGAGAATTACATTAATTCAGTATACACATTATCCCTACGGTCACAATTATGACTGACCATAAAACACCTGTCAGTGAGAAAATATGGGGAACACAATAGAGCAGCATCTGTATAAATGGGTAAAGTCTGTTCAAATTAATGTAATTAGTTGTTATTAGTTTTTTTCTGAATTGGAAAAAAAAAAAAAAAAAAACCATTATCCACATCATACATTTTTTGTGTAGAGTTAAAAAGTCTGTAGAATTTTATGTAGGAAAAGGGATATTGCCACCTTGCTCTGACAAAAGTGACTTGAACACACCTGATGTTGTAATTATGACTTTCCATTTCAAAATTTCAATATTTTATTCAGAATACAACATAGAGTGACATATCAAATGTTTATAACTGAGAAAATGTATTATTTTAATGGAAAAATAAGTTGATTTTAAATTTCATGGCATCAACACATCTCAAAAAAGTTCGGGACAAGGCCATGTTTACCACTGTGTGGCCATCCCCTCTTCTTTTTATAACAGTCTGCAAATGTCTGGGGACTGAAGAGACAAGTTGCTCAAGTTTAGGAATAGGAATGTTGTCCCATTCTTGTCTAATGCAGGCTTCTAGTTGCTCAAACTGTCTTAGGTCTTCTATTGTCGATTCTTCCTCTTTATGATGCGCCAAATGTTTTCTATGGGGTGAAAGATCTGGACTGCAGGCTGGCCATTTCAGTACCTGGATCCTTCTTCTACGCTGCCATGATGTTGTAATTGATGCAGTATGTGGTCTGGCATTGTCATGTTGGAAAATTATCAGTAGCCTCTGCAAGAGACGACGTCTGGATGGGAGCATATGTTGTTCTAGAACTTGGATATACCTTTCAGCATTGATGGTGCCTTTCCAGATGTGTAAGCTGCCCATGCCACACGCACTCATGTAACCCCATACCATCAGAGATGCAGGCTTCTGAAATTGAGCGCTGATAACAACTTGGGTTGTCCTTGATTCCCTCTTTAGTCCGGATAACATGGCGTCAACCCAGTTTTCCAAGAAGAACTTCAAATTTTGATTCGTCTGACCACAGAACAGTTTTCCACTTTGCCACAGTCCATTTTTAAATGAGCCTTGGCCCTGAGAAGAAAACGCCTGCGCTTCTACGGATCATGGTGTAGATATGGCCTCTTTTTTGACCTATAGTGTTTTAGCCAGCAACGGCGAATGGCACGGTGGATTGTGTTCACTGACAATGTTTTCTGGAAGTATTCCTGAGACATGTTGTGATTCCATTACAGTAGCATTCCTGTATGTGATGCAGTGCTGTCTAAGGGCCCGAAGATCATGGGCATCCAGTATGGTTTTCCGGCTTTGACCCTTACGCACAGAGATTGTCCCAGATTCTCTGAATCTTTGGATGATATTATGCATTGTAGTGATGATAACTTCAAACTCTTTGCAATTTTTCTCTGAGAAACTCCTTTCTGATATTGCTCCACTATTTTTTCGTGCAGCATTGGGGAAATTGGTGATCCTCTCTGCCCATCTTGACTTCTAAGAGACACTGCACTCTGAGAGGCTCTTTTTATACCCAATCATGTTGCCAATTGACCTAATAAGTTGCAAAATGGTCCTCCAGCTGTTTCTTATATGTACATTTAACTTTTCCGGCATCTTATTGCTACCTGTCCCAACGTTTTTGGAATGTGTAGCTCTCATGAAATCCAAAATGAGCCAATTTGGCATGACATTTCAAAATGTCTCACTTTCAACATTTGATATGTTATCTATATTCTATTGTGAATAAAATATAAGTTTATGAGATTTGTAAATTATTCCATTCCTTTTTTACTCACAATTTGTACAGTGTCCAACTTTTTTGGAATCGGGTTTTGTATATACCTACACAAACGCACACACCGTACAACACACCCAGAGCAGTGGGCAGACATTTATGCTGCAGCACCTGGGGAGCAGCTGGGGGTTCGGTGCCTTGCTTAAGGGCACCTCAGTCGTGGTATTGCCGGCCCGAGACTCGAACCCACAACCTTAGGGTTAGGAGTCAAACTCTCTAAACACTAGGCCACGACTTCCCCTATAAATAAATTCAATGCACACAGACTGAAGTTTTTTAAGTCTTTTGGTTCTTTGAATTGTGATGATTTTGGCTCACATTTAACAAAAAAACCCACCAATTCACTATGTCAACAAATTAGAAACATGGTGACATGCCAATCAGCTAATCAACTCAAAAACACCTGCAAAGGTTTCCTGAGCCTTCAAAAATGGTCTCTCAGTTTGGTTCACTAGGCTACACACAATCATGGGGAAGACTGCTGATCTGACAGTTGTCCTGAAGACAATCATTGACACCCTTCACAAGCCACAAACATTCATTGCCAAAGAAGATGGCTGTTCACAGCGTGCTGTATCCAAGCATGTTAACAGAAAGTTGAGTGGAAGGGAAAGTGTGGAAGAGAAAAGATGCACAACCAACGAGAGAATCGCAACCTTATGAGGATTGTCAAGCAAAATCGATTTCAAGAATTTGAAGTTGAGTGAACTTCACAAGAAATGGACTGAGGCTGGGGTCAAGGCATCAAGAGCCACCACACACAGACGTGTCAAGGAATTTGGCTACAGTCGTCATATTCCTCTTGTTAAACCACTCCTGAACCACAGACAATGTCAGAGGTGTCTTACCTGGGCTAAGGAGAAGAAATACAGATATCTGGCATAACTCTAGATGGCGCAGTCTGATGGGTCTAACTCAATCTGATCTAATAACATCATCACATTGCACAGCTGATTTTCTGCTGTATCAGTAGCCAATGAGCTCACTGCTCAATATTCAAATACCTGGCTTTGTTTCTGCAGCGCACTTCAGAACAGATGAAATCAACATCTAAGATAAGTGAATGCTCTTTTAATCCATATCGCTATGTATATTTGCGTGGTCTGCCTAATTGAGTACATGAATGTGCAACCATAAACTAGTTTGAACTAAGTGTCATGTTAGCAGTTTGCATTGTATGCATCAGCGCAATGTTACGGATATTAGCAGCAGCATTTAGCATCTGTATTTCCAGCTGAAGCAAAGGCAGTTTAAAGCATGTAATCACTCTGAGGAAACATGTTTAAACGAAATAAGCATTATTTTGTATGCATTTCAATTAGGGTTCACCATATACATTGGTGTAATCTCAATGTTCACGTTCGTTTTTCAAAGGTCAATGTTTTCATTGTGATGAGTGTGTGGTTGATTTCAGCTGCATGGAACCTCAGAAACACGTGTTTATCGCAGTCATATCAATGACAGTGTTGCGGAAAGAAGCGATTTTAGAGTTATTGCTTAAGATAACTATCTATGGTTGATGTAATCCTGAATGAAATGCATAGTTAGTGTAGTTCGGAGAAATGTGCTATTTGATCAGGTGGATGCTGGGGTCTTATCTATCGGATTGCATCATAAAACAATTTTTTAATTAACATTAAACGTAGTGTGCATCTAATTTAAGTTAAGCCGGTCGGCGTGGTAGCCAAGGCTCACATAGACGTAGGCCACTATTGTTAAGCCGGTTTGGCGTGGTAGCCAAGGCTCACATAGTCTAGGTCACTATTGTTAAGCCGGTTGGCGTGGTAGCCAAGGCTCACAATAGTCATAGGCCACTATCATTAAGCCGGTCAGCGTGGTAGCCAAGGCTCGCATTGTCGTAGGCCACTATCGTTGAGCCAGTCGGCGTGGTAGCCAAGGCTCACATAGTCATAGGCCACTATCATTAAGCCGGTCAGCGTGGTAGCCAAGGCTCACACAGTCGTAGGCCACTATTGTTAAGCCGGTTGGCGTGGTAGCCAAGGCTCACATAGTTGTGGACCACTCTGTTAAGCCGGTCGGCATGGTAGCCAGGCTCACATAGATAGTATACATGCGGGTTTACATGGCTCTTTGGAGCATTTTTCATAAGTTTGTATGCACAGAGATCTGTTGTGGGTGTGTTTTTGGTAGTTTTTTTTACGAGGCTTTTTGAATTGTGTTCATACTGATATCGGAATTTTATCGTATCGACCGAAAAAAAGAAATATATTGTGATATAAATTTTGGCCATATCGTCCAGCTCCTGCTTTGTTGGGGTGTTATTTATACGTGTTATATGTGCAGCAGCAGTCTTTCCTACATGCTCACAGCAGCATGTTGTGGATGTATTGGTAGTAGCATTTCCTACATGCTCACAGCAGCATGTTGTGGGTGTATTGTTTGTTGTGATGAGAGGTTATAGATTTACTTGTTTATCTTTGTGGGTGTTGTGTTGGAAGAAATACAGAGTTCTGGCATGAAACTCTAGATGGCGCCAGTCTGATTGGTCTAACTCAATCTGACCTAATGACATCATCACATTGCACAGCTGACTGGTTTTCTGCTGTATCAGTAGCCAATGATCTCACTGCTCAATATTCAAATACCTGGCTTTGTTTGCTGTAGCAGTTCTGCAGCGAACTTCAGAAACCCTCCACCATCCCCAGCTCCACCTGTATAGATCTGCTACAAGATGCATGTATGCTATTGGGTTATTGATATGTGTTTTATGTGCAGCAGCAGTATTTCCTACATGCTCACAGCAGCATGTTGTGGGATGTATTGGCAGTAGCAAGTCTCGGTACTTGCTCTGGCGCAGCAGTAGCATAGCAGATCTATTCCGCCAAGACCAAATACATTAACATTGTCATGTACATTACCATGTCAATTTATCTGAGAGTTGTTATGACAGAACTGGACTGTTGCCCAATGGTCCAAAGTCCTCTTTTCAGATGAGAGCAAGTTTTGTATTTCATTTGGAAACCAAGGTCCTAGAGTCTGGAGGAAGGGTAGAGAAGCTCACAGCCCAAGTTGCTTGAAGTCCAGTGTTAAGTTTCCACAGTCTGTGATGATTTGGGGTGCAATGGTCATCTGCTGGTGTTGGTCCATTGTGTTTTTTGAAAACCAAAGTCACTACACCCGTTTACCAAGAAATTTTGGAGCACTTCATGCTCCTTCTGCTGACCAGCTGTTTAAAGATGCTGATTTCATTTTCCAGCAGGATTTGGCACCTGCCCACACTGCCAAAAGCACCAAAAGTTGGTTAAATGACCATGGTGTTGATGTGCTTGACTGGCCAGGATTTTTTAAGATGCCTGAACCCCAGAGAGAATCTGAAGATGAGCTGAAGGCCACTGTCAAAGAAACCTGGGCTTCCATACCACCTCAGCAGTGCCACAAACTGATCACCTCCATGCCATGCCATATTGAGGCAGTAATTAAAGCAAAAGAAGCCCCTACTAAGTATTAGGTACATGTACAGTAAATGAACATACTTTCCAGAAGGCCAACAATTCACTAAAAATGTTTTTTTTTTTTAATTGGTCTTAAGTATTCTAATTTGTTGAGATGAATGAAACTGATTGTGAATTGGTGGGTTTTTTGTTAAATGTGAGCCAAAATCATCACAAGTTAAAAGAACCAAAGACTTAAACTACTTCAGTCTGTGTGCATTGAATTTATTTAATACACAAGTTTTTGCAATGACATTCTATATATTGAGATGCACCTGTGTGTGTGGGTGTGTGTGTGTGTATATATATATATATATACACACACACACATATATATATATAGATATAGATATTTAGATTTATATCATTTACGGCTTTTTTATGACCTTGAATTTGAGCTAATATAAGATTTTAAGACTTTTAAAGCCTAAGATATAATTGTTTAATGCTAAGGACTGTCCAATACTTTAAGTATGAGCAATAGTAATAGTGACATTTGCCATGCCATAGAAGAAACATTTTGGGATCCCAAAGAACCTTTCAGTGAACAGTTCTTAAAAGAACCATTTTTAAGTGTGTAGAGCATATCATACACATGCAGACTGTAAACACACAGACACTGAGCTGAGCAAGAGATGCCCTGAAGCTTAAACGCTGCCTTGTGAGGAAAACAGCATCCCTCCCTCGCAACAAAAGAGTGTGTGTGTGTGGTATGGATGACTGGCTGCCTCCTGACCACTGTGGCCTCGCATGGCAACACCCTCCCAGTAACTGCATTACTAGCCCAGCCAGCTGCTCGGCTTCGTTCTGCCCCCCAGCATTCAATTGGATTCAAGAATTCTTCTCTTTTTCGCCTTCTGTTTTCCTTGCTGTCAGCTCTTCACCCCTCCTTTTCTCTCGCTACCTCTGAAAGTTGCATTTGTAAATTAGAGGAATTACTTCCTGTCTGCCTGTAGCTGATAAAGTAGCCCTTTCACCCCTCCCCACACAAGTGCCGCCCAACAGTCGCCCTCTCTCACTGCCAGAGCAGGAGCCCTGCAATTACAGGGCCTGATGGACAAAATGAATCGAGCATGGCTCGCGGCACATACGCTCACTTCCCATGCCGAACAGAGTGTGGCTGCGATGGGCTAATATGAGCTCTGACAGTGAGAGGCTTCAGTGTCCGGGAGCCTGATGAATTTTTCTCACTGCAGGCCTGTGCATGATCGGATTGAGCGCTCAAACTAAGCAGGTTCCTACCGGCTCATTTCGCCAATGTTAACCTGCTAACGCATGTCGATCGCCGTCCCGCCGACACGGGCGGAATTCGAAAGCAGGGCCCTGCTGGTATCCGGCAGGCCTTTGGCCCTTGTGGCGTGAGTTAATATGCTGATCGGGGCCCCGGTCACAGCGCGCACAGGAGTCCAGAGAGGGAGAGCTGTTACTAAACCTGCACATACTCAGGTCCCTCACTGATGACACGGCCTCACAGCTCTCAGGGATCTGACAGAGTCATGCAATCAGCAGCACGGTTCAAAAGTCACGCTCTACATGCGTGTCACTCACCTGCTGTCGAGTCTGTACGACCAACTGCAGTCATTAAGTAACCATTTTAAACTGAATAACAGTGTTTTTAGGTGTAAGCAAACATTTGTCACAGTATTCCCAAAAAAATTTGGTTTTAAGAAAAGACAACAACAACAACAAATACAAAAAAAAAACAATACATGTCAGAACCCACAATTTTTAATGGCGCTGACTTATTAAAATAAAAGCTACATTTTTTCTTACCTGCAATGTTGAAATAAAAAGTTACAGTAACACACACAACATTTTTAAATTTTTTGAACGTCTTTTCTTTAAAAAATTTTAAACACACACACACGTGACAGAGACTGTGAGTCCTCCATCACTGTATTTTATCATGTTCTTACTGTTCATGTGGATTTTCGTTCATAACATATGTGAGGTTCGCTATTCTATTTCCCGTTTTTTCTGAGTGGGTGTGGCCTTTAAAGGAAGCGCCAACCTAAAGGGCAACATTCATTTTTAGCTATTTATGGAAATGTCTTTGCAGATGTATTTGTTGTTTTGTATTTTGTGTTTAGTTTTATCTGTCCTATTTATTGTATTTATTGATTTAATTCTTGATCTTAATCAATTTATGCATTTGATAATGAAGTGAGACAATACAATTTTAGCAAAATTGTATGTTCCAATTAGTACGAGTGGGGAAATGAGGTGCTTGTTGAAAAACTACCTTTTTGGTGATGGAGTCATCTGAGTCAGAAGGCATGCGAGTCGACACATGGAAGATGACCTCCATGTTGGATGTAGCGTAATATGGTGCTGTGCTACCTGTGCTGCCGTTTCTCTGCAAACCACCCATAAACCCACAGTGAGTGGCCAGATTCACCTGAAAGAGAGGGAAACTTCCTGATGCTCTGATAGTCCCAGCACATGACATCCACTACAGACTCATTAAGTGGATTTGATGTGTTATTTCACCTCCCATCCCAGCCCAGAGACAAAGTCCTCATAAGCCTGACTGCCCTCCGTGTTGGACAGAATGGAGCATTTGTCCTCCTGGCCTTCTCCAATGTAGAACACGGCAATCTTGTGCGTCTCTCGACTGGAAACAAAATCACAAGATGAACCAACACCACGCAGGTGTCACCATAATTGATGTGGTCTGTATATGTAATCAAAGTGTAGAAGAAACATCTCAAAATATGAAATGGGATGCATCTGAGCCAAATTTCAAACACCAATAGCATTGGTTCTGAATACTGACTCAATGTGATAGTTCAGTTTTGTCTTTTTAAATAAATTCAGAAAATTTTCACAAACCTGGAATTGCTTTGCATTGCTGGAGTTTAGATCAGTGCTATTTTAGTACCACTGAAATACTATTAATATATTGAGATACTAGAAGTATATTTTTTATTCATATTTTGAATTATTTTTATTTTCTTTTAATTAAAATTGTTAGCAATTTTCTTGTGTTTTCATAATTCTCATAAGATTTGTTTTTAAAAATGTCTTTATAATGTTTTTTTTTTAATTTAATTTAAAAAAAAAATTGTCTGAGTTATTTTAGTACATCAGGTTAATTAAAATGAAAATGTGATATGTTGCCTTGACAACAAGCTAAAATGAAATGAAAAGTTTTTTATTTATATTTTTAGCATGAGGTTGCATACATACATAAAATACATTTGCTTCATATTTTTAACTCTCTAATGTGTAAACAAATTGAGAAATGTAAAAAGGGTCTAAATGATCTTAATTCCTGGGTGTCACAATTTTATTTATTTTTTTCACTTTTTGTTAAAAGACATCATGAGGTACAAGAGTTAAGCACAAAATATGGAACAGAAGTAAAAATTATGCTTTTGGCATGTTAATAATTAATAACAATTACTTTAAACTCATAGCTAATAGTTCTCTCTCTCTAAAGAATAGTTGTGCTTTCTTTAAAACCTGTAGGTAAGTAATAGGATCTCAGGATGGATGGCACCACCTCTGTTATGCTCATCAAATCATACATTACTTTAACCAAAACACACTTTAATACATTTCTTTTTGCAACTATTTGCTAATCAATCAAATCCAGGTATGCAGTGTGTATGTGTAAGGGGTGTGTGTCTCTTTGAGCAGTGTTGCTAAGGAAGCGTCATGCCCGTGCAGTTTAGTGATGTTTTGGCATGCTCAGTCAGCGGTTGCCATGAGTGGGCCGGCTATGCATGAGGAGGGTAATGGTGGCCCGATCCTGGGGGTATTCTTTAATAAGCCTCTGTAATTAGCCACTCTGAGTGCCTATTGATCGCTGTTGGCTGAGAAGTGTGGAGCTGTGATCAGCCAGACATGGGCAGGATTAGGCCGTGAGGAGCAGAGTATCTGAGAGTGGTCTTAAGACATGTCTCCTTAATAGTGCTTTTAAAGGATTTAGCCACTCTCTGTAGACTGGCATTAGGCTGCATGATTGAGCTCTCCAAATGCATGCTGTTGTTTGCTGCTGATTTTTAGCGTTTAAGTGCCGAGGAATCAGGCAGAAAGTCGCTAATTTAATTGGTATGCGATTATCTGTATGGAACTTTAAGGGATGGACATCAGATGTTGTGGTCTTCTTAAACGAGCAGAAACACTTACCATTGCCTTGAGTCCAAATTCTTCAGCTCTCTCAAGAGCTTGGAGTTCTTCTTTAGAAGATGAAAGCTTTTTCTATGAAGAGAAAAAGAAATGGAACAGTCATAAAAAAAAGGAAAAACTTTCTAAAAGATAAATGGTGAGACACAGATGAAATACCTCAATTTGTATATTTTTTTTTTAATGTTAAAATATTTTCTTCTATCCCAGTTCAACCAAAGTAAAACCAAGTAAAGTAAGCAATCTGCAGGTTTACTTACTCCTCTGAAGACCATTAACACTGTGACACCACAGTATCATAACATGCATGGGATAGAAGTTTAAAATTAAAATTCCAGAAAAATAAATAAACAAACAAATCTAAAATATTTAGAACTCATGCAACTATATATTTTATGATAATATATTCTGATATGCAAATAGGCCCTCAAAAAATAAAAAAAGTTACTCAAAAATTTTCTCCACTTCCTCAAAATCATATAAAAGAGAAAATTAGTGGAAAGGCCAAAGCTGCTCTTTTCCTTTCAGAAAGAACAAAAAGGCAGCATACAAGTAGATTTATGGAAAAGTATGTTATTTAACCATTGTTTGAACTGGCAGAGCGTTTCCTCTCTCAAACATGGGATTTTAAAAAAGTGTCCACCTGTCCGCAAGCCTACCCCAATCAAAGGGAAAGAATATTAACATGCTTAACAGGTCATATCTATCTATCTATCTATCAGAAGAAGAAGAAGAAGAAGAAGAAGAAGAAGAAGAAATGAATAAGAAATGTTTCTAGAGCAGCAAATTAGCATATCAGAATTATTTTTAATATAATAAGTAAAGGCTGCTGAAATTTCAGCTTTACCATCACAGGAATTAATTATTCCTTCTATTTTTACTATTATTTTTACTAGGGCTGTCAGTTTAAAAACGTTAACTTACTTAATTAGCTATGATTAGGTTAGGGAAAAATAATGTGATTAAAATATTTTAACGCAGACCTGTACGTTAGACCTGTCTGTACGTCGTCTTGCATAATACAGTTGGCTGTTGACAAATATGATGCAGGGCAGCAACTCCATAAATGCAATTATGCCTCAAAATTCAAGATATTGGGGCAAAAATGCTACTGTACAAGTTTTTGTTTTCATTTTTTTTGTCACATGATAAGCAATATCACAGCGAGATAAAGCAGTGAGAGCAATATCACACGAGTACTGTTTGTACCGAGTGCAAATGTGATTTTATACAACAGTTCAGTAAATAAGAAGTTAATATTGTGTTATATTTTAAACACAATATTGTCTGTTTTTGCTCAGTTTTGCCAACAAAAATATTACCTATAAAGCCACAGCAGAACTGTTGTGCGTCTCCGAGCAACACAGCTGTTTTTAGTTTCTGAATGAAACCGTGTTTTGAATGAATCGTGTGAATCAATGATTCAAAGCCCCATTGATAAAGAGAGAGACGTTTACTTCATTCCTGAACAAATCAGCCGTTCTAATGTATGAATGACTCATATAGACATTCACCACCACCTGCTGGCATTTTAAGTTTCTAAGAGTATCATTTCATTTTAAAAAAAGGGGGACTGAGGCTACTTAATTTTGTGGAACATAAAAGAAGGTTTTTTGAAGAATGTTGGTATTAAAGGTGTTTTTGTTACCAATGAATTTCAATTCTGTCAACATTTATTCACCCTAAAAAAAAAAAAAAAAAAACCTGACATGTTTCTCAAATTATCTTATTTTATGTTCTATAGTTTATGTTAGCCTAAACATTTAAGTTTAATAAATGTTTTTAATAAATTTTATGTTGGATAAAATAAAATATTTCTTTCTAAAGCTAAAATGTATAATGTCTACTTAATACTTTCTCATTGAACACAAAAATAGCATTAAATAATCTTTTGGGGGTATTTTCACAGCCAAATGTAATTTGCGATTAATCAGAATAATTAATCGAGACATTGTGTAATTAATTATATTAAACACTTTAATCGACTGATAGACCTAAATTTTACAAACAGAAATGTTGTGTATGTCGTTTAAATTACATAATTATTTTGTGTTAAAATGACATTTTCTCATAATAACAAGATATGTTGTTAAAATTGCAATTATCTAGTGAAAACAATGTTTTCTTGTAAGAGAAATAAAGAGAAAAGACGACCATCTTATCTGATGATGATTTTTTTTTTTTGAGAAAAAAAAAATAAAAAAACTTTAATATTTGTTTCATATTTTTTTCACATGCGTGGGCAGCCCTGAAACGCCACTTTTCAACTCAACCTGTCTTTACTCTCTGTCCCTTCACACAGAATAAGAGTTCACCTGATGTACCGCTCTGCAAATTAGAATGTTTATATTCTTCATACTGTTTGGCTGTTGCATATGCTATTTTTATTGCCTATATACATCTCATAGACTCTGCAACTCTGCACTTTATGGGTCTGCGGCACTGTCGTGTCCCTTTCATTGTGATAACAGCGGAAAGAAAGTAAATGTCTGCTTTTTAAATTGTGTATACCCACAATAACAACAAAATGTTACAAATTTGTAAAATTGTAAAATAACAGAGTGTGCTCAAACTCATTGAAACAATTGAAAACAAAACAAAAAACAAAAAAATTGTGTTTACTTAATTCATATAAATCCAACAAGAGCTACAGTCTTTCCCCGTCTGTTCGTTATTTGTATTGTGGTCACACGCAAGTGCAGCGCAGCCTATTCATACAGGATAAAGCCTGGAATTTACTCCACAAGAAGAATGTGATGCTATGTGCACTTGATTCAGCTGAAGATATCATTTCTGACGAGTAAATAATTCATTCTTATAATCAGACAAAAACGGCCTATCACAAGGCAGCCCACGCATGCGAAACAAATATTGAAGCAAAAACTATTTTTAATTTAATCATTAACAAAAAATATTAATTTCATTTTTTCTGTTTATTAAACAAAACGAAGAAAAAAAGTTTCTAATTTCTCTTTATTTCTTTTTAAAAAGAAATCAAATGACCAGAAAGAGGCAGGCAGAACTGAGTGCAATTATTGGATGCCATTATATTGTAGACAGATTGGAGAATAATCCTAATAAACATGCAGCTACAATAAAAACACCAACATTAAAACTCATTAAAACAGTGTATTTCTATAATTCTTCCTGGCATTAACTTCAGCAGCATGCAGACCCTCATTTATCTCAAGACAATCGCCTCGCTCACATAATATCATGATATATAGGACAATATCTTCTTTAGTGGGAAAAACATATTTTTTTTTTTTTACGTCATTATTACGAGAGAAAAAAAAAACATTTTAATGTGATAATTATGTCATTTAAACAACATAACATCTGGTTATTACGAGAAAATATGTAATTTTAATGAGAAAAATAAGTTGTTTTAACGACATAATCTCGTTATTACGACAAAATTGAGTGGAAAAAAATATCAGTGTGGCACCAATGCGTCACCACAGAAAACAGATATTTGATATTTAAATAATTTTCACAAAATTGCCATTTTTACTGTACTATTTACACTGTACTTTCACTGTTTTGATTAAATAAATGCAGCCTTGAAACATGTATATTTATAGCTATGTGACTTATTGTAAACTTGTTAAAAATCTAAATTTATGGTTTGTGTATTTATTTATTGTACCTTTTTATAAAACAATGGCAGCTACCAAAGTCATCTTCTTCACCACAGTTCTCAAATCTCATTCACACACATTCAAATTTTGCATCAAGAATGGTCTCAAGACCCATAAGAACCAATAAGAACTGATGTGAAAAAAGAGCAGCTTTAGAAGTGGGTGACTGATTTTTCATTTTGGAATGTGCTACAATGTTTTCCAGTAAACTCCTAAGAAATACCATACCTGCGATCCCATGAGTTCATGCCGAGGTCATTGAGGAGAAGTCTGCAGAGGTAAAAAGGAGATTTTGGCTCGTGGTGCGTGGGCTCTCTCTGCCTCTCTGCTCTGATGCTGGGGTCTTCAGTCTGTCGCCAGGGCCAGCTCCTCATCCTCCTGCCTGGCCTGTCTGTGGATGGCATCCATGATGAGCCCTTCCATGTCACGGGTTCATGCCGATGGGTGGAGAGGGCGGCTGGGTGAGCCTCAGCTGGGGCTGCGGCAGGCACTCAGGGCTGCTGTATCCAAGGTCTTCCAGTAGCTGGTCCAACACATCCACGCCATCTTCCACTTCCAGCTCAGAGGAGCATTTACTGGAGCGCACAGAGCCCTGCTTTTCAGAGTGAGTGGCGCTGTGTGACAACTGATCTTTGCTGCCACCAGAACTCAAGCCAGTTCCATCCAAAGTGCGGAACAGTACACACCGCCGTCCCACGAGTACTTTCCCGAGATGTCCCTGACGATGATGACGCGGACATCAGAGGAATGATCCCTCGGGTTGGCACTTACTTGGGCCATGCTAGAACTGTCAGAAGGGATCTGCAGGCATGAGACCAGTGTGCTGTCATTGAACACAAAGAGCTGTAGATTGGGGCTTTTTGAAGACTTCAGAGGAGAGCTCAGAAGATTCTACGTAGGGGTTGTCGTGGTTCTCACTGACCAGGCTGCTGTTTAAGAGGAGGGCGGGCCGCCACTGAGAGGATGGTGGCCCCAAATGATTGACCAGGGTGTGTCATTACCATCCGAGCGGTCAGAGGAATCAGCTCCAGGCTTCTCCTTTTCTTTTCTGGGACATGAAACAACACAAGTTTAGTAAATTAGAAAACATTTAGCTTACACAAAGGATTAGTTGACCCAAAAAATGAAAATCCTGTCATTAATTTATTTGATCTATGTTTTTTTTTTTTTTTTTTTTTAAAAAGGGACAAATGCACATTAATAATAAATGTACATGTGCTTGAGAAAGGTGCCGCAGAAAAGAAAGGAAAATGAAAGCAAGAAAGTGAGAAAATAACAGTACAGCACAGAAAAGAGCCCATGCAGCTCAAATAAAAATACAAATGAATAGCACATATTACACTGAGATTATAAAAGTATAATATTTAAATAGTTTTGTTAAGCACCTGACTATCAAGAACCTTAAATTATATTAAAATTAAGAAAAAAGTGGGTGTATTTACACATAGGAGCACATGAAATACGGTAAATGGAAGCTCAATCATGCTTGATGAGCAAGAACAAACCTTATTGGCTTTTGTGTGTCAATCAAGTACGCCTGAGCTTCTGATGATATATGATGTGCTTCATATATATGTGTCTGTTCATCATATAAAGTGTCTCTTCAGAACACTTGGACTGCTCAATTCATTTGGAATATCTTTACAATCTCTTTATGAACGTTTTGAAGCATCAAAATTTGGAGGGACAGTCACAGTATATTTACTTGTGTTTCCAAGGTGATCCAAAGTCTTTGGGCATTATGTAAATGTAAGTGTAACTGATAAAGGAACTATCCCTTTAAATGCAAGTTGTACTGCCTCAACACTGTTATGTAGAAATCTGCTCATCACCCTGTTATATTTCACAGCTGTGTGGGATATGTGATTCTGATATGTCAGGTGTGTTATTCTGCAGGTCAGCTGACCGTTTTAACTAGTGACAGACCAATATGTCAACCAGGCCAATTAGGTGGCCATTATTTGCAGATTTGTTATAATTTTGTTTTAATGTCACGTCCAGTTGGTCAATTAACAGAAGTGTTACTTATTACCTGTATCAGTTTTAAAATGTCCTGCAATCTCAATTTCATTTTTTAGTAAATATATACAAAAGATTTTTTCAGTTGATCTTTTTGTGTATCAAGTCTTATATGCACTCTGATATGTACATATTAGTATAGGCAACAGACACAAAAAAATCATATTGGTCAAGCACTACTTGTCAGTGGCAATCCATTCCCTACATTGTTGTGCTAGTTTCATTTCTCTCAGATCACTCTGAAACTCTCTTCTCACATAATCAAGCT
Organism: Cyprinus carpio; assembly: GCF_018340385.1. NCBI lineage: Eukaryota > Metazoa > Chordata > Actinopteri > Cypriniformes > Cyprinidae > Cyprinus > Cyprinus carpio. The sequence continues at coordinate 23,345,470 of NC_056588.1, forward strand.
ATTTCAACTGATTATTAATATTTCATCCGCATTTCGTTTAATTCATTTCTTGGTAAGTCACCATGTAAGTGGGATAATTTACAGTCAGCTGGCCATTATCACAAAATGATTACACATCTCTCTGGAATACTTGATTCTGATTGAAAAACACAACAGGTAAATATTTTTTTGTATAATGACTGCTGTATGAATGACTTTTGAGGGTAATACAAGGCCTAAACCAGCTGACTATGTACAGTATCTCCCACCCTTATTCTCAAAAGCTGGTCAGTATACTGGCTTTCAGCTGTCATGACCAATGGAGGCCATTTTTCAATGCTTGCACCATGTACACGGGTGTCCACCCAGATACCTTTAAAATATCTATTCATTCTCCTAAAACAAACTCAAAGGGCTGCACTAATGAGCATCACACCTTTCGTGATGATGGTGAATAGGGCTCTGCAAGCACTATGAATTAAAGCCCTCTGAATGCTGAACACCTCTCAAAAAGTGAGAAATCTAGCGATGTCATTAGTGGATATTAAGATTAAGATGAGAGAAAGAGAAGGGGGGAAAAAAAACCCTGAAGTGCTCACATTGTGACAGTGCTATCAATACCATCATCCCCATCAAAGTGGAAAATCTAAGCTCTTTGCAAAGACGAGCAAGTTGCATTAGGGATGCACAGAGCTTTGAAGTGAACTAATCAATATGAGCTAGGTACTGGAATATTGCTTATTTGTTGCTCTTTGGCTGAGGTTGTTTTTTTTTTTTTTTTTTTTTTCGTACGCAGAGATATAAAAGGCATGTCAATGGATGGAGATGTTTGTGCTGCAAAAGCCAGCATTCTTTTCTTCATCTACTCCACAGATATAAATGTACTGTCATAAAAGGCATCCCTGTTGAAAGAGGAAAGAACAGCCCCCCACAGCCCAACCCCACCCTGACCAAAAACAGATGACATTTGATGACATGCCGAGGTAGAAAACACGCAAGAAATATTGCCTAATGGATGAAGCAGGGTCGGAGGAGGAAAAAATGATTTCTTTAATAATTGGCATAAATGGGCTTGCTTTGAGTGGGATGAGGGAACTAATGCACACCTCTTTACAAATTCTATTTCATTCCACATTGTGCTACATTTGCTCTAATATGATTCCAAAAGAACTCAGGATAAGAACTCAAAGGACAAATTAAAAATGTTCATTTTTTTGTACTTTCTTTGCTTTTCAAGGGAGATGCAGCAGTTTCATATTAATGCTGAAAAAGTTGACAAAGTAACTTTAGTCAAATTACCTTTAAATTACAGACATTAAAGAGTGATTGATGTGAAGCAAAAATTCTTACATTAATAAGGTTTCATGACAAAAATAAACAAAAATGAGTATTTAAGGTGATGAAATATGGTTAATCTTACTATATATAAATATATATTTGAAACCATTAGTAAATTTAAAATAACAAATACTACCATGATGTAAACATAAACTGTATTTTACAAATTGACTTAAAAAAGGCTAACTAAATAAAATAAAAACATAATGTTAATAATAAAAATAATATCATTTAAAAAAAAAAAATTCTTTCCCAAAAGGTGGTTTAAAATTGCAAAATGATGCAAACATTGTTAATGGTCTTAAAAACAGGTCCTTTCAGCTTTCTCTTGATTTTGGGATGAAATATGACCCGTGACAGTTCATGACAGATTAGTCATGAAATTTCCCTAGGCGCACTGTAGACAACGTGCTGTAGACAACAACATAACACAATTGCAATAAGATTAATTGCACTATCTATGTTCCTTCTGAAAGCACAACAGGGTCCTTACCTTCAGCCACAGTGAGGAGATTTCCGAAGTCTCCCATAACATTGTGTATGGGTGGTGGGTTCAAAACTCTTGACATTGCCTAAAGTAAGGAAGGGTTCATAGTCTGTCGACAGATCAGCGAGGCTGAGGAGGTAGTGACTCTGCTGAGTGTGCAGATTAGACCCTGATACACAAGTGTGCAGCACCTAAGACAGCAGAACAGTGAATTAAGTACACCGGTGATATACTACAAAAAGAATGGCTAAAGAAAAATAAATAAAATGAAATAAAAAGAAAAGAAAAGATGTGTGGGCCTAATACAGAACCCTGGGGAACACCTTCAGAAAAAAGTGAGATTATTTATTTAATAATGGGATGCATTCCTTGTTGTTCTAGACTGAATTACAAATACAAAATGTAATGCATAAGATTCTAATGGCATTGTTATGATATTAACGCATTTTGAAAGCCTAACGAGAATGCATTAAATAGCAAGCTCTGTTAGGATCAACAACTCAGAGATTACTTCAGCCATAAAGATGCTCTTCTTGGCACTTCACTGAGATGCATTAAAAAGAAATCTGTAATAGATTGAAACATTGTTGTTACACCCAGACGGTGTGGTTGAGCGCTACAGGGCCGCCATATGGAGATGGGACGATATTTACAATGCTAAGCCAGGAAACCCAGCGCGAGGGGCTTTATGGGCTAATAATCTATTTCTCCAGTGATATGGGAGTGTATTGATGTGCAAAAACAGATGGCCATGGCTCTATTGGCTGAAGAAGATAAGACACAGTCCAGCACAGTTTATCACAGTGCCTGAACAGGTTTGGTCTGTTTGATTTAATTAAGGCTTTATCCCTTGGCTCATTCTCAAACACCGCACACTCACGCAGCAAACAACCACCCTGTAAGCTACATGAACATGATCAGATATAAATTCATGTTCTCAAAATACCTAAAGATAAAACCACAGAACTTTAACTTTGCCACATAATCAACACCATAGAGCTACTAGTGCCATCTGGCTCAAATGGAAATTCAGAGATTTCTTAAGCCATAAACTGACTGCTTTTGTAAAGAAAAGAAAAACTGGCACAGCATAAAACAGTCAAATAGTGACAAGATGAGAGAAAAACAAAACAAATTCAGGAAAATTCATTACTATAAGTGTTAAACTGCATTTGCTGGTTTTGAGGATTCAGAGTGATTTTCATTAGTCTATAAATGTAGTAAGTGGCACTTCTCAAAACTGTGCTGCATAAATGAACCAAGACTCCATAACATTAAAGGACAGTCATTACCAATTATTATTTGAGTAGTACTATAGGCTTGAGATGCTAATCATTATTCCTTGCACTTAACTTAGACACAACACGAGTACTGGTTTGCGGTCCTGATGAGGGCTATACACATGTGCTCGTGCCAGACGATATTCAGCTCTGACAAATGGGAGATTAAAGTAATCCCACTGAGCATATAATAACTAGCAGAAAATGATTAACAGTCAAACGAGTGCAGAGGAAAACAAAGGACATTTATTCTTTCCTTTTCCCCTTTGCAGCAGGTGCATTTTCTCTCATATGATGATGAACTGAATTCTTAAATTCAGCATTCATTGGTGAGCTTATCAATCCAACAATGGGACATTTAAATAATTTGGCCATTTTTTTTCTGGGAGCATGACATCTGCACAAAGGTCTGTGGTCTGTCTGCATCTGCACAACAGGCCGGGACTAATATCTCATTTATTCTGTGCCCCTCAATGCCCTCTCATTAGTGTCTGATGACTAAATATGAGCTCTGAGGGGACGAGTGCATTTATATTAGAACGCACACACATGCACTGGAATATTTCTGCTTTAAATTTTAAGCAACAAAAACGCCTGTACCCACCCTGTAAATGTAGTCGAGTAGAGGGGCTTTCTGCGATGCGGGGTCATCCAGCACAGTCATAGTGATGGGCTCCAGCAGGATGGAGAGAGAGGTACGGCCATGCACCAGTCCAGCAGGCACAGCAGTAGAGACACCATTAACTAGAGTGCACGGAGAAAGCATTCATTCAGCACACTCTTGACATGACTACAAAACAATCAATAAACCTGCCATAAACAAGCTGTTAGGAAGGATGGACCAATGAGTAGAAAAAGACTAGATGAACTGCCGTGTGCTACTAATTCTGAATTCCCATGTCCAACACTGCTTACACAAACAGAGATGTTTTGCTTGCTTACCTTTTTATCTGCCTCAACTGTTGAGTGTTCAGCACGGGGCAGAAGAAATGCTATGGTTGCTACAAAATCTACAACAGACGAAAAAGTGGAGATTAAGCAGGCGCTCCTTACACAATACTGCAACAGATGCATCATGTGGATGTGATGGGAGATCGTACCTCTATAATTCTTTTTGGAAGGGACGGATCCAGTCTCTGTAAGTGCTGCCAGTGAGAAATCAGTAGCTGAAAGATGTCACAGGCCACCACTGGCCACCACCTTATTTCCAAACTAAAAAACAAAATTACATTCACTCTCACGTTACAGTCCAGACAAAAAAAAAAAAAAAAACTTTTTTCACTAAATGAACATGATCAGGAAGAAAGACATTTAATTTTTCTTTTTTTATATGCATAATTTGATATAATACTAAGTAGATAAGGTTATACCTTTTTATAAAATATACATTATCACTCAAAAAAAACTTTTATTTGAACAAAAATGTCAGTAAAGACATTTAAAATGTAACAAAACATTTCTATTTCAAATAAATGTTGTTCTTTTGAACATTCTATTTATCAAAGAATCCAAAACTATTAAGTAGCAGAACTTTCAACATTGACAATAATAAGAAATGTTCCTTGAGCTGCTAATCAGCATATTAGAATTAGATTTCTGAAAAATCGACTTTTGAACAACAATAGTGTATTATAAAATATACTGACAAAAAAAAAAAAAAAAACTAATAAAATACATTCCACTTGCAATTCATATTGAACCGCAATACAAACTCCACTTTGAAATGATCAGAGAAAACAACTAGAATGTTCTTAACTCAAATGTACCATTTAATTTGATTATATCTGAACTATGGTTTTATATACACACACACACACAGACACACACACACACACACACACACACACACACACACAGACACAGACACACAGACACACACACACACACACACCTTTTACTGTAAAACCAGTTGTCCCAAAATTTTTTCAATATCATCTGGTATTAGTGATAATAGCATTAGTGATAAAACATGGTATTTTTAATATGATGTTATAAAAAGGACAATTGTTATTTCTATTCATCACCAACTTATTTTACAAAGAAACATTGCTGGGAGATCCCAGGTTAATGGATTGTGTCTACTGCTCTACCCACAATTCTCTTTTGCTCTGGGCTCATGTGGAATCTGAGGTGAGAGAATGAGTGTTTTCTCAGAGTAATAGAAGAGAGGCAGCCACACATAAACTCCCAACAGTTCAGCACATGCTTTTAGAGATGGAAACCCTGTTCCTCTGCCGAAGCTTTATTTTGGTCTGAGCTGCTTTGAGTCAATATGAACAGGATGTGATCAGTGCTGCATAAGGAAGGGAACGAGGACACTTAAGATGGAAGTTATCATTCGAAAATGAGTGGTTTTAAATGACTCAACTACATTTCAGACTATCTTTCCATCTATACTGCAATTGAACAATAATACAGGTGCTAACCGTTTGGAATTTGTATATAATCAATAGATTTGTGGTAACTTTACATGTTATGTTATACTGAAGTACCATTGGGGACCATTATATTTATTGTTTATTTACATATAAATAAAATTGATCAGGGAAAAACACAAGCCTATTTGACCTGGCAAAACAAAAGGTTTCCTTTGAAGACTGAGCGTAACAAACGTTCGCAATCCTATGTGATCTTTGGAATTTCATGGTTGTCTTCAGAGATACAGTTCAAAACCAACTAACTAATACAGACTAGTAGAAGAGACTAATGGTGAAAAAACAGATCAAATATAATCACCTTCAACGTGACGCCCAGGACATTAATGGCATCTTTGACCTGATGGTGAGTTTCTGTCTGCCTCAGCTCCTCACACACCCACAGCCCCAGACTGCAGATTGCTACACACCTAAAAACATATCAGTGTGGTTGCAATCATGCATGACATTTGAATAGGAACAAAATAAAATATCAAAAATGAATGCAAGATCACTACACATAAGGCTCAGTGGCCTGGATCTATGTCAGTCAGGAGAATGGTGGGTAAGGAATGTTCTGGTTGTGGAGTACCTGGCTCCTTCACATGTCTCATTGCGTGCCGTCTTCAAAAGGATGTTCACAAGGTAGTCCTACAGACAGAAAGCATGACAAGGACAGTTAATACTAATACATCTGGTAACATATATCAAGGCTAATCAACGGTTCAAGGTTCAGTCTTGTGAGCATGGTTTACATATTTGTATACCACATGTATTAAACAATAGTTAAAAAAAAGTCATTAGAAATGTGTAATAAAACAAGGGATTTGGTTAACTTTTGTAATGGCATACCTTCATGTCCTCTTTGCCAACTACGATATCCTCAGATCCGGGAACAGACTGCAAAGAGGGGATCTGTTGATACAGGTTAGGGAAGCACACCAGCGAACCAAGAACTGTCTGAGCCTCGATCCGTGGAGCCTGACATGAGCATGAGTGGAGAAAACACTACATGAAGCTGTGTGCTTCTGTAAGTAGTGTAGATGCAGATGTATTTTTTTTAGGACTGACAGCAGCGGTACCTCAAAGGAATCAGTGTTGAGGACACGAGCAGCCGCCGTGATGAAGTCTCCCACCAGCATGGTGAAGCCCGGCAGGCCCAGGAAGAAGAAGCGTGGTGAGCACCACCTAATCATCGCGTTCAACACATCCTGAGCACATCAGAACATGAGAGAGGAGGGGGGGAAAATTAATAATGATAATCTGTTGGGCAGTGGTGGATGAAACACACCAATCAAGTACTTGAACAGGTAAGGATAAACTAAAAAAAAAATCATCTTATTTTATTAAACCGTATATATACCATAAACACATTAAACTTCAATATACTATAATATCTTTTTATCTTACTGCAGTTCAAGTGTGCAAACAAGTAAAAAATAACAAAATATACTATAAAATACTTAAAAGAGTGCTGTCAAATTGATTAATCACACCCAAAGTAAAAGTTTGTTTCCATAATATAGTATATATATATATATATATATATATATATATATATATATATATATATATATATATACTGCATTTATATGAATTAAATTAAATTAAAATATTTATCCAAAGCGACTTACAGTGCATTCAGGTTATCAATTTTAACCTATCATGTGTTCCCGGGGAATCGAACCCCCAACCTTGCGCTTGTTAACGCAATGCTCTACCACTTGAGCTACAGGAGTACAATATGACAGCACTAATTTAAGAATAAACAAAAACCAAATGTGTGGTGAGAATTAGTATAAACATAGACTGATAAATCCTATAAAAGTTAAAAGTTAGAAGTCACATGGGGCAACTTGTGTTAACATTTTTTTTTAAACTTATGCAATCATACTCTTTTTTTTAAATCACTTGAATCTGCTACAGCAGCAAAGAAATGTGCATAAATTTGTGCCATTTTAATGTTATTTATTGTTTTTACATACAAATGTGGACATGTCCACTATCAAGCATTTCACGCTATGGGTTTACACAACCAGCGTAGTTCACAAATAACTCAAGTATGTAATATGTATGTGTCATGTAATCATCAATACTAAAATCCAGAATTAATAATTATTTTTCACACCATCAGTCACACGCACACTCAAGCTCAACACAAGTATAAAGTCAGATAGACATGAACAGTTCAGTGCCTTGCTAACGGACTCACTTTAACTGGATAATGAGTTGTTTGGATCAATTCAAAAATGAATCACTTGACTGTGATTCAGTACAGATTCACAAAACGATCACAATTGGAACATTACTATTGCGTTTCTGAGTGGGTGTCAATTTCTTCAAAATAATGAGGAACTAAATTTTTTATGAAATGTAATGCAGTGAAAGGGTGCATTTTTTTTTTTTTTTTAATTACCGCAATAAATTAGATACATTTAAAAAATTTACAGTACTGACAGATTTAAACTCAGGTTAACCGCAAAACAACATTTCGAGGCACAATCTCTAGACTTCATAAGTTATCTGAAGGTGTGAATCATTACATAACTCTGTGTATGCTTTAACCACTTTATAAACCACCAACCATTTCTGCCTCTCTCAGATCAGTTTTTTAAACCACTGTGCCATGAGCACAAACAAACAAATGCATAAACACGGCTGCTCCGTCCTGGCCACATTCATCTTTCTTAATTGAATCCTTTGTAAACGCTGTCAGACGAAGAAAAAACAAAACAAACAAACAAATAAACAATATAGACAATCCTAGCGGCAGAAAAAGTCCTGCTGAGAGGGAGATGTGAAATTGGTGGAAGCGATGCATCTGCAGGGACATTTTACCCTCATTCTGCAATAACTGACCTTTGCAATGCTTAGCAACCAGTAGTAATTAAGCGCCACCAAACTGCTGCGTGATTACCCAAAATGAGCATTTTGGAGGAAGCGGCAATTCTGCAAAGCGGGACTATTATGCAGCGGTAAATACAGCAAGCACAATCTGAATCCACAGCATGTGTGTCTGTGACAGTTAAACACGGCCAAACGGTTTAAATTGTCAGAGCAGTGCAAGGACATTTATATGTACAGACACATGGGTGAATGTGCCACGATTGGTCCTTTCCATCTGAAGACTCCAGATGTACTGCAGCTCTTAGACAAATACCTCCATTTTTGACCTCTACGTGACTCCAAACGATGGAGGTAAAAATCAATGTGATGATGGCCAGTGTGTATTCACTAAATCCAGCCAGCAGTACAACTACTGTTAGCAGTGCTCTTATTTGTTGACTTTTCTGTTCCTATATCAGTGCACAAAGAAAGGTTTAATCATTATCTACAGAAGGGGTCGGCAACCTACGGCACACGTACCAACAGTGGAACGCAGAGGGATAATCACTGGCACGCGAGCAATAGGGAAAACTGCATACTGACCAACCCTCTACACTGCGAGTAAATCACTCGCATATGTGACCAAATCTTCATTCTGGCGACTAAATGATGTCTAATATTAGCCAATGGCTAATAAATTCTCAGATTTTTACCCGCCAGTGTGTTAGCTGAAGGCTAAGTATAAGTTTAGCACACATTTATATAGAGAGAGAGAGAGAGAGAGAGAGAGAGAGAGAGAGAGAGAGAGAGAGGGTGAATTGACGCGCTACATTTAAACAATATTTTTGTTTTATTTTCCTGTCAAAATAACAGCGTTCCTTTGGACGTCTTCAGCTCTTAAGAACAGCCGGGTTTTCCAGTAGTGGGTGGAGTTAATGCGCAAATGGCAATCTCATTGGCTGGCGCTCACCTATTATCGTCCCTGTTTTGATTTCAGCAAATCAGTTCGACATACGCACAAAACCTGATTAATATTCATGTATCCAGCAGCTCATTAATCCTTAGTAATCCTTAGTGTGTTTTATAGTTCTTATTTTGAGAATTCGTATCATTACTATCTTCTCAGTATTTTTACTAGTTTTTTTCCCAATGTTTTTTTTTATAATTTTTTTTTTTTTTACAGAAACACTGAATGACAAAAAAAAGCACCACCACAAGTCCAGTTAAAATGTTCAGTTAAAATGACTAATATGCATTCAAACATGGTTATCAAGTTTACTTCTAATTATTAAAGTTCTATTATTAAAAAATACTTTATTATTATAAAGCTTGACTGACTGATGTAAATTAATAGTGTACTTTCAGATATTTAAAAAACTGCACCATTTTACAAATATTATATATATATATATATATATATATATATATATATATATATATCAGTCTGGCGAGTAAACTAAAATATTTACTAGCCAATGGCGATTCAATTGCCAGGGTGTCCGTAGAGGGTTGATACTGACGTACATTTTGAGGTATTAACTTCTCATAATCACACAGCCAGTTAGGAGCTAAAATACTATAAAAGTGTGAGAATTAACTCACGCTGGTCTATGGATGCGCACGAACGCTGCACATACTAGGCGCTTCAGATCAAAGCCTCAGCGGTCTAACAGCACTCGTTAACGTCAAAATGACTGAGATGGCCAATCATATCAAAGTAGGCGGGGTTTACTGTTCACAGAAGCAGAACGCAAAGTGTCAGTTTAACATTAAAGAGAGCGAGGTAACATAAAGCTGCAAGAGAGAGAGAGATGTGTAAATTGTCTGCGTCTGTCTCTCTCTACAAACAATGGAGCTGAGTTTAGTTACTTGAAGAAACAGCGATTTTGCCCTCCTTGTTGCTGAGAAATATAATTTAGCGATTCAGTATCAATTAATAAAATTTGCGTGGCAGCGCTGACAAGTTTATGAGCTTCTGAATGTTACTTTTTGCACAGTGCGATCTCAGATCTCTGTGTGCGAGTGGTGTGTGTGTGTGTGTGTGTGTGTATGTAACGGTGATTAAACTGTTTTAATGCATTGGCCTTGTCACACACACACACACGGCACACTGTGTATCTGTTATTGTGTATCAGTATTTTTTTTTAAAGTTTAAATAATTTATTAAAAAATCTTCAGAAACTATTTGCATGAAATGGGGTGGGGGTGTGTGTGTGTGTGGGGGGGGGGTGTTGTGGTTGTGGTTTTTCAGTGGTTAACCAGAAAAATTTAAAATGGCACATCATGCCGAAAAGGTTGCCGACCCCTGATCTACATCTTCAGTTTGATCAGGGTACCTGCACACATACATAGCATAGCACAATTTCTTTTAAACAATAAAACGTATTATACATCAATAAATATTGATGTATCAATCACTCAAAGGGATATTTTGTGCTGGTAATTCTGTTTGTGAACCAGCAACATTCTACGGATACAAAATCACCATAAAATTAACACTGCTTATTTATTTATTTATATTTTATGATGCAGTGTTAATTACATGCACATCATTATTATTTGACAGTAAATATGTGCCCATTAATCTTCAGTCAAATACATTAATGTCCCATTTTCCTCACAACAGCATCTCTTCTCTGATGAAGGCAGAGCAATAACTTTAGTTCTTTCTTTCCAATATTCTGCCAGTTACCCATTTAATTTGCACTTTCTACAGTCCGAAGGTCAAAGTCAAGACCCATCCTTAGGGAGGTCACAATGTGAATTTTTAACTGTATGATTATTGTCTGATTAAAAAAACAAAAAAAAACAATGATTTGTATGATTATCTGCAAATTTACCTAACAATAAACCCGCCATACACATATCACAACTTAAGTTTTAACTGCAGTATTTGTTACGACATACTTTTAACTGAAAACCACCTTTAAAACCTTAAAAAAAACACACTGTATGTAATTTTATTAATTATTCATAAAATAAAATGTAAATTAAAATACAGATAAACAAAATGGAAAACAACTTAACATATTTACTGCGTGTTTTAAACTCGCACTGCATGTTTTTAAGCTTGACAGTGCAGAAATTAACTTTACTAGATGTAGATTCAAGTGTTATTCAAAAGTGCTTTTATCCGTGCTCACAATCTATTGCAGTGTTTGAGCATTTATAGGATATTCAATAAACTCTCCTTGTGAGCTTACAATTTGCCAGCAGTTGCAGAGAACTGTGTATTGTATTTGCACTACTCTGAGGTAAAGCATATAGTTGCACATATGATTCTAAATTATTAAATGTTCAGTGCACCAGAAACGAATGAAACATCACTGAACTGTGTTTGAACTGCAGCCCATATCCAACCCAACTCACATTGTTTTTGCAGTTGGCTGACTGTTAAACTGTACTGTCGTGAACACAAACAGTTCTTTCAGAAGTGTATAAGATGTGAACTCTAAACTTTGTGGTGTTTTTGTCAGGAAGAACACAAGTGCAAATATAATTTTATAAAACATTTCAGTAAATAAGAGTGATGTTTTTTATTATATACAACAAGTGGAAAATGTCTTTTTTTGGGGCGTGTCTAAAAAAAGAGCTGTTTTGGTGTGTATCACTTTAAATGCAAATGAGCTGCATATTCCAGCCAGTCTTCAGAAGAGGGCGTGGCATATACATTTCTGCTTTGCATACCTACAGCAACAAACAGCCGGTAGCAACATGACTGAGAGCGAGAGAAACCGTACATGTATGAAGTCAAACACCGATGAAGGAGAGACTCCAGCAGAATAGACACTTATGAGAATAACCCAGGTCGTCTCTGAATGCTTATTTGATACATTTATGTACTTGTAGAGTTTCACAGCTCATTTGCAACAACGGATGAGCAACACACATTCACACAAACACTACGATAACATTCACTATGCGCTTTACCAAAATGACACACACACAAATACGGTTAAAACATTAGCTAAGCACTATAACAACAAAGAGAAAATCAAGACTCTTAGGTTCAGTCTTACGTCCAAACACCGAGCACCACGATTGTTTTGAACTCCCTGAGGGCGGATACTACGGTAATGCAGGACTGTAAGTCAGCGGTCGTGGGCGGGGCCTAAACAATGTGATGTCACACTGCTCAGAGAATCAAAACTGCAGGTCTAATGAGACTGATTTGGTTTAATGGGGACTAAAAAATAAGTGGGTAGATTTTTATCATTGTAGGGTGTTTGCGTTCACAAACCGCCAACACATATTTATGTCCAAAAGTGGATTTTGCATAATAGGTGCCCTTTAACTTTAACAGCTCCATCAAGCGAGTGGTAAAACAACAGCAGAAGTGATGCACTTCTACACTCCCGCTCATGTTGTCTCTGAGCTCTATCTGGCCTTTAGATCTGTTCCTATGTGGATTTGAGTGAGACTTCAAGCCAACAGTGACACAAATCGAATCTGTTATCGACACACAACAGTTCGTAGATCCACAAAAGTGTTAAAAATCACTTTCACTGCCTTTTTTTCTGTCCAATCTCCATTGCAGCTCAACATCCAGGGAGCTCTTATTTTTTGACCAAATAAAAAGAAACAGAAATGAAGAGAGAGGACGCAGCGCAGTGCCAGCACACACACACGACTGGTGATCTGAACATCATCTAAACCAAAAAAAAAACCTGTTTAGGGATAAAACCTAAAGAAAAAAAAAAGGTTAATGTATATCAGTCAAAATCAGATCAGTCTAATACTCTTTTGATTATTCAATAATGATTCTTTGTGAATGTTTAGGAGAGAAGCATACAGGTCCTTCTCAAAAAATTAGCATATTGTGAAAAAGTTCATTATTTTCCATAATGTAATGATAAAAATTTAACTTTCATATACTTTAGATTCATTGCACACCAACTGAAATATTTCAGGTCTTTTATTGTTTTAATACTGATGATTTTGGCATACAGCTCATGAAAACCCAAAATTCCTATCTCAAAAAATTTGCATATCATGAAAAGGTTCTCTAAACGAGCTATTAACCTAATCATCTGAATCAACTAATTAACTCTAAACACCTGCAAAAGATTCCTGAGGCTTTAAAAAACTCCCAGCCTGGTTCATTACTCAAAACCGCAATCATGGGTAAGACTGCCGACCTGACTGCTGTCCAGAAGGCCATCATTGACACCCTCAACCGAGAGGGTAAGACACAGAAAGAAATTTCTGAACGAATAGGCTGTTCCCAGAGTGCTGTATCAACGCACCTCAGTGGGAAGTCTGTGGGAAGGAAAAAGTGTGGCAAAAAACGCTGCACAACGAGAAGAGGTGACCGGACCCTGAGGAAGATTGTGGAAAAGGACCAATTCCAGACCTTGGGGGACCTGCGGAAGCAGTGGACTGAGTCTGGAGTAGAAACATCCAGAGCCACCGTGCACAGGCGTGTGCTTTTGAACCAGAAACAGCGGCAGAAGCGCCTGACCTGGGCTACAGAGAAGCAGCACTGGACTGTTGCTCAGTGGTCCAAAGTACTTTTTTCGGATGAAAGCAAATTTTGCATGTCATTCGGAAATCAAGGTGCCAGAGTCTGGAGGAAGACTGGGGAGAAGGAAATGCCAAAATGCCTGAAGTCCAGTGTCAAGTACCCACAGCCAGTGATGGTCTGGGGTGCCATGTCAGCTGCTGGTGTTGGTCCACTGTGTTTTATCAAGGGCAGGGTCAATGCAGCTAGCTATCAGGAGATTTTGGAGCACTTCATGCTTCCATCTGCTGAAAAGCTTTATGGAGATGAAGATTTCGTTTTTCAGCACGACCTGGCACCTGCTCACAGTGCCAAAACCACTGGTAAATGGTTTACTGACCATGGTATTACTGTGCTCAATTGGCCTGCCAACTCTCCTGACCTGAACCCCATAGAGAATCTGTGGGATATTGTGAAGAGAAAGTTGAGAGACGCAAGACCCAACACTCTGGATGAGCTTAAGGCCGCTATCGAAGCATCCTGGGCCTCCATAACACCTCAGCAGTGCCACAGGCTGATTGCCTCCATGCCACGCCGCATTGAAGCAGTCATTTCTGCAAAAGGATTCCCGACCAAGTATTGAGTGCATAACTGAACATAATTATTTGAAGGTTGACTTTTTTTGTATTAAAAACACTTTTCTTTTAATGGTCGGATGAAATATGCTAATTTTTTGAGATAGGAATTTTGGGTTTTCATGAGCTGTATGCCAAAATCATCAGTATTAAAACAATAAAAGACCTGAAATATTTCAGTTGGTGTGCAATGAATCTAAAATATATGAAAGTTTAATTTTTATCATTACATTATGGAAAATAATGAACTTTTTCACAATATGCTAATTTTTTGAGAAGGACCTGTACTATCACATACAGAATCAGGCCGCTTTAGTGAGCCTTTACTGAATTCACAGGAATGAAAGACTGTTGCACCATCTAGTGGTCAACTGCATGATTTTTATTTATATATAAATTCTTTTTAAAGGGATATTTCGGGTTAAATACTTAGGCCTAAGTTCTACAGACATAATTTGTCGCACACTGTCAAATTAATATCTTAAAATAAAAGAGAAGAGAATGAAAACCAATACAGCAATGCATTTTCAGTTAGATGTACAGTTGTCTAAAACCCCTCTTCATTGGTGGATGTACTTTTTCTTGATGAGTATGATTTATAATTTCCTCGGAAGCTTCATCAACTCCTATGCCAAGTCCCGTCCTGGTGTCTATTTATATCTATCCATATATTTGTTTATAATCGATAATGTGCCAAACAGAAGTGTAAAACCAAGAACATGCATGCAGAATCAGCTGTACCTGATCGTCGCTGGTGAAGCCTTTGTGCATGACGTGGTAGAGGTGCACCAGGAAGTCACTGTTGGGCAGCACATCCTGATGTTTGGTCATCATCTCACAGATCAGCTTATACGCCTGGAGCTTCCCAGCCTTGAACTCTGACGGCAGCATGGTAGCCTGAACACACACATCACAAGTCATTCAGTATTCAATCTGCCTATTCCGATTCAACACAACAGCTCCAGAGGAAATACAGTAAAGCATGCCCAAATAAGCATATTCATGACATCACTGGGCTGTATTTGCATTCCACCTAGTTCTTATCATCTGTTTGCTTCTCTCCTACACACTGTGCTTATTTCATACAGATTAATTCCCAATAAAGGCCTGTTCACACCAAGAATGATAACCTTAAAGATAACTATAATAATAATAACTATATTAGCAACCTCACCAGTGCATGGTAACGTTCTACTGCAGTTCTGTCATCAGCCACTTTAAATACTTTAAAGTCAGGTGGATTCTGATTGGTTGCCAATTGTTTTTATCAATCATCGCCTGGAAATTCCGAAAGTGATTCCAAATATAAAGTTCCTCTATTCCATTATCGTTATAGTTGTGGTGTGGACTCAACTCAGTGATTATTAAAGCTATATCTGTATTGTTATCATTACAGTTATATCATTCTGTTCTCATTTATATCTTGTTACCTTGAAGAGCCAGGAGGCCAGCATGCGCAGTGGAGGGATGAACAAGGGTCTGGCCACGGCTGTGTCTGTATCCACTCTGATCCCAAGATTATCTCTGATCTGAAACAGGAGTTCAGGGACGAGTTCATCATCATTTAGTTTCTAAAGTAACTGTGAACCAGGTTTTGCAGGGAATGGAGGGAACCTACCTTGGCCAGCTTGTGCCAGAGCTCATAGAGGTAACTGAAGACCTTGGCGTGGATGCGGGCACAGCGGATGCTGTTCACATCACCGAGAATCCCCAAGATCCTCCTCCAGAGGACGAAGGCCGAGTCGGCGTGCCAACCGGTTAAACTGCCGCCGGCGATGATGCTGATGTCATCAGCCAGAAACTCACTGCTGTCTGGAAGGAAGAGCAGACACACAGAGTGAGTACATCACAGGAACTTTTAAGAGGCCTTGAAAGAACGTTGATTTTGGCATAACCGATGCTTTATTTATTTATTTATTTATTATTATTTTTTTTAGAATAAAATCATGTTCAAATGAGAGTCTCAAATCTGATCCTCAGGCTTTTGATGAAAGTAAATTAGTTCACCTCTCAATCATCATTTTATTGCACGACATTATATGTTTTGATATAAAACTAAGCATTTAAATACCCAGTTACTAAGACATATTATTAGAGATATATAGTGATGACTGATATTTATATTGTTTTATGCAAGTATCTGCCATAAAGATCTCATCGATTTACATTACAAGCAGAATTTCATCTTATTTTTTGGTCATATAAATATCAGCATCTGCACCAAACTGCATAATTTTGCTCAGTTTGTGTCTGAAGTGCTTGCCTGCTGAAGTATGAGCTCCACAATCTCACTCTATCATACTATATGAGCCATAAAATCTCATAAAACACTAGAATATGGAAATAACTTTTATTGTACCTTCTGAACACATTGCAAAAAGCTCTTCTTCTAGGTTTTTATGTCTTGCTTTTTAGTTCAAATGTCTAAAGATTCTTAAATCAAGATACATTTACTTGAGCAAGTTTTGTTTCATGATTAGAGCATTGCGTTAGCAGCGCAAAAGGCTGTGGGTTCGATTCCCAGGGAACACGTTAGATAAAAACTGTTAGCCTGAATGCACTGTAAGTCGCTTTGGATAAAAGCGTCTGATAAATGCATAAATGTAAATATTTGCCAATGGGCTGAAAAAAAAAACATTCAAAGGAAAGTTTGAGGATGTTTTATACTCCATTGACAGATATTTGTTCTTGTTTTAAGCATTAAAAATGAAATAACAGAGAAATGTTACACAGAGACAGCAGGCTAATGAAGATAGGAATGGGAGCTCCAACATTTAGGCAAGTCAAAATAAAAGTCCCACTTCTGACACATGGGACAAACAGAAATCAGACAATGCAAATAATAATAAAAAAAATAATAATAAACCTAAATACTTCTAAAACTAGTGTTAACACCATGCTCCTGTCCATGAAGAGCATTTCAAATAAGATGTTCATGAGGTTTCATTTTGGTTAAGATGTTGTCTTAGAAGAAAGCTGCTTATATGAAGGTTTGGAAATATGTTTCCTTCGATGGATGGAGGCAGAGTGAAGTACACAAGATGAGTTTGGTCTGAGGGAGGTTGAGAGGATGAGTGCAGTACCCAGATGGTGAGGCACATTCATGGCATCCTCCAGGAGCTGAGGGCCCTCACAGCAGCCATGAGGCAAGAGGAGAGCCGGAGACACTGGGGGACAATCTGACCCTACACAACAACACAGTGATGGATGGAAGGGTGGTGGAATCACATTTCACACAAACAGGGAAATCAAACACACTTAACGACACATGAGACACAACAGCTGATCCTGATGTAATCATCGAATAATCAGTAGCAGACGCTAGGATGATTTAAAGCCTGACACTTCTCTGAAAATAAACTTCAGGATTACAGGCTTTTTGAATGCACTTCAAGGCTTCGCCTCTTTTTAACCACTGAATTTACATGCCTTTTACAGTCGTTTGTGATTTACTAAATAAAGGGGCGGTCACACTAAACTTCAATCATGCAATATTTCTTTGGACACTGCAGCAGTCATGATATAACGTCACACTCTGCGGTGTATTTTTTTAATCATTAAATCAACACAAAAAATAATAAAATTTAAAAATGCATAACAAAAATGATTATTACAGAATTTTCATTTGTTTGGGGTTTGGCTTTATATGAACTTGTTTTTACTGTCTCCCACAGTCTTATAAATGTCAGATTTTTTTTTTTCAAAATCTTTCTACACATAATTTTAATCCAATGAAAATATAGTTATCATAAAAAATGTCAATTAACTATTTTTTAATAAATTACTTTATTAGGTGCCCTCAAATATGCAGGTTTTCCAAGGCAATGGAAATCAAAAGTTGCTGACAGGATGAATTAAAAAAAGAACTATCTTAATTTTTTGTTGTTGTTTTAGCCTTTTATCATGATACACTTTCCCTTTTTTTTTTTTTTTTTTTTTTTTATCACCCTGACTCCCCTTGGACGTTAGTGGGCCTCGGGCTCCTGGAGCACCACCGATTAAAGGTATGCTCTGGGTTAAATTCCTCTCTCTACAGCACCGGTGCTAACCAAGTCTATGGATAATAATCTGGTAACAAATATTGTGTACAATTATTATTATTTTTTTTTTATGTGCCTATATGACATGTATATAAGGTGTTTTATCTGCCATCAGCCACCCCACTCTCTAATCATCATAGTTAACCATAGAATGTAAATTTATAAACCATTCACATTAATCTCATGCGTGTGATGAATTATCTATTTGTAACGTTTATTCTGCTGCTGTACAATCACCTTACAGACTTCCAGTGTAAGTGTGTTACATTTTTCCAAACTGGAAATCAATGATAAAATCCCACAGATGCTGCTGTATTTAGCCCGGACTATTCCATACATCATATGGCGTTCTGCTTTCATCTTCATTCCAAATACTGAGACCAAAGTAATGGGCAACAATAAGAAGAACATCAAGAACACCACAACTTTCAAACACAGAGTCATGTGACAGCACTTGCTGCTTTGGGTTTACACAGATGGGACACATGAGTGTTGGGTTGGATCAGAGAAGAGCTGGGTTGAGTTCTGGTACCTGCCAGTGCTTCAGTGTGGCTGAGCAGGAGGCTCCTCTGGCTCACTGTATCCACGGTGGCACTCATGCTCATGTCATGAGTAGAGGGAGAGTCCGGCTCCTCCTCGACCGCATGCCACGCCTCAGCATCGTTCAGATAACCATTAGACGTCTCACTGCTCACACTCTCACCTGACAGAAGAGAGGTTATACTGACATAAATTGATTCTTAACGGTCAGTCACAACATTTCGGGGTCTCTTATTCCCAATAATGCCCATCAATAGCAACGCTGCATAACACACCGTTGTTGGCGCTTCTTTCATGTCTCTCATATCACACCACGGATTCACTCTCTTTTGTTTCATACAAATGCAGCTGGTGACATCTTGATCTTTGGAAGCTTTGTTTTTAGTCAGCTAATAATTTCTTATTTATTTTTTTCATTTAAAGCAGCCATGTAATAAGCAGCATAATGTACATCCAGCTAGTTGTTCTCTTAAAAAATTATAATAAAATAAATAAATCACAATCAGCTAGATATACATTATCCTTACTTTAGAATTATCAGTTATATTTATAACTGCATTAATGTTGATAATCATTCATGAAAACACGATTCCTATTGATAGTTTCTTCATACTGTATACTAATACACTAATATTATTCAATAGTATTATTTTCTGTTTTAGCCTGTATATCAGTCATCCTTACCATTCTATCTCTTATCATTTCATTCTAGTCCTTTTGCTTTTTTTTAATAAATTAAAATCAAACAGAACTTGGGGATAGATAGATAGATAGGGCTGAAAATTATTATTATGGTCAACAACAAAGCAAAAAAGAATACAAGAAAGCAAGAAAGAAAGATAAACAATATTTCTGTAAAAAGGAGGGATCATTGGACAGAGCTCACTTTTCTCCCGCTGTTTAATTTTCAGGAATGTTGGAGCTCCGTCTGCTGGATAATCCAGATCTGCTGGACTGCTGCTCCGCCGGATCAGAATCTGAGAATATCCACAAAACTTCAATGAAATTAGCATGTGAAGAATCATTTACTGAATCAAAGGCAATGCAATGTTACTGACCGTGGGAGCGTCGCTCTCTCTTTTCCCTGTAGAGCTGCTCTCTGACACAGACTCATCTCTCTTCTGACCTGTATTTCACACCAGCAGCCCACATATCAGAAATCATGCTGCCTGTGATTTTCAAGCAAATTCCTTCAAGCAGTCTACAGCAGACTAATTCTTAGTTTATGTTGCATTGGCTAATCTGACAACTGTGCAAACAATCCACTGCGTATATTTTCAAGTTATTTGTTTATTGGCATCTTTTTGCTAAGTACTATGAATAAACATCAGTATCACTAATAACAATATAGATGTGGCCCTCCATAGTCGTATCTGCCCCTCCCTTCTCAATACAAAAGTTCTCTAACATTGTGCTTTGCGCCACTGCTTTGGCAAAGCATTGCAATATGGCTCAGTGTCATTTGCAGAAGGCTGAGATTTATTTAAGCAAGCATACAGTCCATCTGCATTTCAAAGCCATTTGTAAACCTGCTTTCATAGACACTGCAGCTGTCCACAAAAATAAAAGCTCTCGAAACTGACTTTATAGACTTGTTACAAAATAATAATTTTTAAATTTACATTTGTTTTATAGTGCTGTTGAATTACAATTGTTATATGTTACAGTCTAAGGGATAACAATATAAAAAAGGTTTTAGGTCCGGGTTTTAAGCCAATGCTAAAAATACTTTTCAAAAGTACTGTACTATTCAATAAATAAGTTAATTTCTAAACCCCTACAGTCATGCGTCTATTAGTGTGTGTAATGTGTGTGATTGTGTGGTTACCTGGAAAGGTGTCGGTGATCTGCTGTGTGATGTCAGAGGTGCTACTGCTGCGGGGCAGAGGACTGTCTCCATCCCCCATCTCACATTCAGACAGCTGACACTCCTCCACATCTAGTGGACAAACACACATACTGTCACCAAAGCTGCACCTGACACCATCACCATGCTTACCAGAACTCACAAGAAAAAAAATCTATTTATGGGCCCTCGACTTCTAACAGGGCAAACATGCATGCTGAAAATCTGATCATAAACTGTGGTTCAATAATTAAGTGGAGGGCACTAATGGAAATCACCTTTTGCATTTGCATGATGATAGAGAATCGAATAAAAGAGGTTATATAGTGTGCTTATACAGCTGCATTTTATTAATTGGGGCTTTCCATTTAGTCTGTGAGGGTTTCAATCTCACTGGTTGTCTACGAGGCTTGCATACTCCTGCAAACACACTAAAGTTAAAACTTGATGCTCCACATGCTTATAGAGACACTCTTTAATTCAGTTCTTGGAACGAAAATGAAGTGAGTGAGTGTTTCCATTAGTGCTCTCTGCACTTCCTCTGCAAGTCTGGAATGAAAGCAAAATCGAAGTATCCTTTAAAAACAAAACTATTTATACAATGCATCATCTGCCTTTTTCCTGGCTATGCTAAATCTTAAATGAAAGCAGATGACGGCAAGATAGAAAACAGGAAAAGAAAGTTCTGTGACGGAGACAGGAAACAGGAAGTTACCTGAGAGTCTGTGAGAGCAGTTATGTTTGTGAGAGATGAAAGGTGAGGTTGAGCTGACAGTGTGGAGCAGCATGGGCACACTCTTAGTGGCCGGCAAAGCCTCACAAAGATGCACACAGTTGCTGATAGACTGACTTCGCTTAGCTGCCCACAGAAGCAGAGGAGAGAGAGAAAGAGATAGTGAGAGAGAGAGAGAGAGAGAGAGAGAGAGAGAGAGAGAGAGAGAGAGAGAGAGAGATGGGGGAAAGGATCAGTTGCATTCTACAGCTGTGGAAATAGCAAGACAATTTATTAAAGGTGAAGCGTGTCATTTCTGTGCAACCAAACTCACGCCTCTGACTGAGCCTCAGGCTTCAGAATTCATAAAAGTTGTGTGCAGATTATTCTGATGAACAAAACCTTTAAGAATCATAAACTTTTGTTGGTCACAGAGCTTTTTTTCTGCAAAAATCCAGAAGCCAATGGAAAATCCTATTTTTTTTTGTTGTTGAAGGGAATCAGGGTGATGCTGGCTTATCTGGCCTACAAAAATACGTCAACACTGCAGCTCTTTAAGTTACTGTGTGGGGCTGCTCAGACTGATGGCTTGAAAACACCTTACTTAGAAATGTCTCTGCATTTTAAACTGGAAGAGGAGACAGTATTTTAAAATCCTCAAAAATGACACACTTCAGCTTTAAATGAAAAGCATGTTGTTCCCAACCCTGCAGTAACAAACAAAAAACATTGTTTTGTTTTCTCGGAAATACTGATAATGTACTTTGAAACTGAAATCAAATGGGATTTAAGCAAAACAATGATGGAAAATACAATTATGCCTAGAGTCATATTTCTCAGATTCATGAACATAAAAAACGGTCCAAAAACAAACACACAAAAGAACCAATGAGAGTAAAAAAAAAATGGCTAGTTGTCCGACAAGCAAAAGTTCTGTAAAACGTCATATATTTAAATCTGAAAATTGCAAATATGCATCAAATATGCATCTCTACTGGAAATAAACTGACTTCCAGTCTGTCTTTCAACAGGGAGAGTGGAAAGGCGGCTTTGTCTGACACATGCGATTCAACAGTCTACAAATACAAGAAGACAGCTGAACAACTTCTACCTAATAGACAAAAAAAGAACAAAATAGAATGATCTTCTTCACAAGTGACCTGTCTGATCGCTTAAAGTAACACTACACACCTCTCCTCTCTTCAAGCTCCACTGATATATCAGTCGTGTCGATGTAGGATTCAGGGTCAAGGGGCTGTTGAATAGTAACAGTGAACAGAGGCCAACACACAGACTAAAATGCAGATTCTGTTTCACGACTTCATGAAGGCATCACATCAAAGCACAACCTGAATGAATGCTGCAAGTGTGTGTTCTGTAAAGAGCTTTTTCGCCAACAACCGATTGGTATTTTGAACAGAAATAAGCTGAAGTCAAACAGAGGACACACTTTGAGGATTTCTACCCGCGCTCTCGTTCGGCTCATGGCATCCTTTGATACTCAATCGCCGAGAAGGAAATATGAAGCACATTATTTCAAGTTTGCTCTGCCAGCTCTGATAAGACAAAATATTAGCATTGTGCTTTTTTGGCCACTCCATGTCACGTCTGGAGAAGAGCCGTGAAAGCGGAGGGCTCTATTATTCCCTCCACGGCGCGCTTTAATTACCGCCTTTTCTTTCTAGATTACATCGCTTTCGCCGAGTTACCTATTTATGCATATTAATGAGCATTAATTACGCTCTTAATGAAACTATCAAAAACAGGCAGGCAGTTTGATGAGGCGGCTCTCCTAACGAGGAGGGAGGACGCTGGGCTGTTTGAAGATCAATGTTGGAGAAATCCAATTAGGCAAAAGAAAAGCCACGTCGTTTCATGTGCGCACACACAATCGAGGATGTTTCTGGGGGCGGCGTGTGCGAGAGGCATCCTTCAGGCTCAAACGCATCTGCTCCAAACTCAAGCAGCTCTCCACCATAAAGAGATACAATCATCTCCAAACCAGGAAAGATTAAAAGGAAAATATTTCTGTGCATGTGCGTGTAAGGAGACAAAGAGACAGAAAATTCATGTTTGAGTGACAGTTGTACTCTAATACTAATTCAGTTGACTGTGTTTGTGTGGGTCAGCTAGTCTTGGATCACATGGCTTCAGTTCCATTTGTTCTAAACATGGTGACAGCAAGAAAAAAATCCATCAACTCTGTCCCATGGATTGAACTGTGGAGTCATAAAAATGGAATTTACAGCACAATGCGAAATGTCACGGAATTTGGCAAATCTTGGATGAATAAATCAAAAGCAGAGCAGTACACTAAATCAAATAGTGACACAAACTAGTGTCTGTGAATATTACAAAAATGATATATGATGTCTGCATGTTCTGCATGTCTCAGTGTGAAGGAGCTCAGTTTATCTACTACAAACATTCAAGCTTGAAGCAGTTGTGGGAGAAATACATTAGTATTGTACAGTATTGTGCAGCAATTTGCAAGACCAAAAATAGCTGTTTTATGTAAAAAAAAAAAAAAAATGTTTTATGCCTTAATTTCTTTAACAGTTTTTTATGACAGGATTTATGAGTCCTGTGGATTTGCTCTAACCTGATGCTTTCTGCCTGACGTTGTTGCGAGCTTTCTCCACAGCGGGAGCTCCAGTGGTGGTGGCACTGCGGAACCTCATGGGCTCCTGAGCGCCCACCTGGTCTCCAGAGCTCCTCCAGCTCAAAGAGAACGGCCGCGCTCCATCTGTAGACTTCTGGGAGTCCTGCATCACTCCTGAAAAACACACACACACAAAATTACTATTAATATTATCACTGTCTCTGATTTAAACTCCACATATCGAATTATTTCTGCAAATGAGATTTTAATGTTCAGAGAAATCCAGAGGTGTTATTTATATGCAAAGCCAACATGTCAAAATGGTGTTCCATTTTATTCTTTCATGATCTGGCATTCAATATAGGGGGGTGAAAATTAAGATTAGTTCATTACACAAAAGAAAGTCATGGTTTATAGTTTATGGTCAATAAACTTGAGGAGAGAGAAAAAAAAAACACTACTGCACCAGGAATTAACTAAACTTGAAGAGTAATTTAATCATATAAACTACACTGCATGTTATATGGTTCAACATGTTATGCACTATCACTCAAATGTTTGTGGTCAGTAATATTTGGTAATGTTTATGAAAGCATAAGTCACTTATACTTAACAAGGCTGCATTTATTTGCATATCACAAATAAAGCAAATACATTTTAAAATATAATTTATTCCTGTGATCAAAGCTGTATTTTCAGCATCATTACTCCAGTCTTCAGTGTCACATGATCCTTCACAAATCATTCTAATAAGCTGATTTGCTGCTCAAGAAACATTTCTGATTATTATCGATTTTGAAAACATTTGTGCCACTTCATGTTTTTTGGAAACCATGATATATTTTCTTTAGAGTAAGCTGCTCTGAAGTATGTTTTCCTATTAAGCTTATTTTTAATAAGAACATTAAAATATGAAATGCTTTATATAGACACTTTTAAGAATGCATGACCCTAATTAATGCATTATTAAAGCTTATTTTTCATTTTTTATTTGTGAGTAAATCAAAATATACTTTTTGCAAACGTCATGCTTATTTTTAGTTCATTTGAATTTAAGAGTAATCAGTTACTGAAGTGAAGGACTTGACTGCATTATTTGAAGAGTCTACCCCAAGTCAAAAGCTGGAAACATATCAATCTATATCACACAGGCCTTATCTATTCCATGTCATTTACACACACACACACACACACACACACACACACACACACACACACACACACACACACACACACACACACACACACACACACACACCCCTGCCACGCTGCTTCTTTTCCTTCTGCTCTGAGAGTTTGTCCAGTGGTAGGTTGTGGAGGTCCAGGCCGTAGACGTGACGGGCCAGTACTGCGGTGAGAGAGTCCATGATGCTGGCCCACTCGAACACCAGCTCCTCCCAGTGGCTGAGAGAGGACAGCACAGCCAGCAGCTCGTCCCACAGCTCACGAGAGATAAACACAGTCAGGTTGGACCGCACCCACGCCACGAAGATCGTCTGCAAATGACAGCAGCACACAATTCCACCACATCAACCCATATCAACTACATCATCATACGCAACAATAACAATAAAGTACTACACAGGGTAAAACATTCCACTGGCATTAGAGTTTTTGTTTAAATTAGACAGAAATTAAAGAATGTTAACTTTATTGTCTAGCATTAAAATCATTCTTCAAATCAATTTTCCCATAATAAAATCACTTATTCTGTCATTTGGTTCTGCCTCTGGGTGTGGAGTAGATAAAAATGGCTTTAATGCAATGTTTTACAAACTTATGCATTTGTTAAACTACACTGCAAAAGGGCCTCTTTTAGCTGTTATGTGGTGTATAATTAATGTTGGCTTTTTGTAGAATATGCTTGAGCTAGGTAATTTTTATTAGAACTTATTATTAGAACCCCTAATATGTTGCCTGTAAACAGTGTTTGCTTCAGTCAGTTGAAGGTACAGTATGGTATGTGTGCACATGATCAGGATGGTACCACCTCTGGAGAAACCCTGTGGGTTGTTCATGTTATACTCACTTTGAAGAGGATGCTGGCCAGGCTGTGGGCAAACGTGTCTTTCCTTTGGTTCTCCTGTGGTTTCTTCATCACTGCTTCTGTGATCCTCAGCAACACCTGCAGCAACTGCTCCCTGGAATAATATGACGCACACAATAAGCTCAGTGTTTGTGAACAGCAGGTAAACCAGAACAGAGCTCTATACAGATTCAGTGTTATGCAGTGTGTGACTGACCAGGTCGGGCGGTTCATGTTTTGCTCCATAATAATGTGACGGTAGACGCTGAGCACAGCTCGGCACACCTCTAGCTGGTTCTCCAGCAGCTTGGGCACATCCTGGCACGGCTCCAACAGGAACACGTTGGCAGAGTTTGTCAGGAACACCTGAGAAGACATTAAACAATTAATTCTCAACTACACAAAAGTTGGGAAGAGTTAAGATTTTTTTTAACTCTCTTGTTGTGTTGAAATCCAGGTACTGCTTTTGTATTGGGGCCCTATTAAGTTCTTATAAAAAAGAAAAAAACAACAACTATATTATAGCTATTGTAGCTTGTCACCAACACAAAATATTTTTAATTATTTATTTATTTTTTTGTCACGACTACT
Organism: Cyprinus carpio; assembly: GCF_018340385.1. Lineage (NCBI taxonomy): Eukaryota > Metazoa > Chordata > Actinopteri > Cypriniformes > Cyprinidae > Cyprinus > Cyprinus carpio. Next base: position 23,372,226 of record NC_056588.1, read on the forward strand.
TGTAGTGACTACTTGTACACTGAAGAGCAAATAACTACAAGTATAAATATCATCTAACATTGTACTTAATTTTAGTAGTATTAATTGCTATTTCGACTTCAATTTCTTTTTCTCAAACCCTTGTGAGGGTAAACTGGGTTTCTCATGTTTCTTTTCAGTGCTGCAAAAGTCTAATAATTTTAATAATAATAATAAAAAAGACTGTGACTGGGAAACTTAGATAAAGAAATTTCACTGTTTAAAGATTCTTTGATATATAAAATGTTTAAAACTTTTTTTTTAAACTTTCTTTGTATATATATATATATATTTTTTTTTTTTTTTTGTATCATTGTTAATGTTTTACAAGTTGTACTTTTATTTTTTAATCAATTTAATGCGTCCTTGTTGAATAAAGCTATAATTAGTAGTAGTAGTAGCATTTATTTTTATTTCTTTTACTTGCTCCGTACCTTTGGAGGAACAGTCCCCCCCCCCCCCCCCAAAAAAAAAAAAATTATAATAAAATAAAATTAATTAATTAATAAAAAAATTAAAATTAAAGCAGCACAATTATTTTCAACATAGATAATAATAAGAAATGAGCAGATCAGCATATTAGAATGATTTCAGAAGGATCTGAAGGATTTAAAATATATTTAAACAGAAAACAGTTCCATTAAATTGTAATAATATTTCTGTTTAATGTTAAGCGTGAGATGAGAGGGCTCGTGTTTGAGCACCTGCAGGGTGGGCTGGACGCCAGCTTTCACGTCCTGGTTCTGTTCTTCAGTCAGACAGCCTCTGCTGATGGCATTGCTGAAGGAGTAAGTGCGCCCCCAACTGGACGAGCGTTTATGCCCATGAGTCTCCAAGACCTGACGGGTTGATCCAGAACAGGTGAGTGGGAATAACTCAATGAATCAGCATCAACAGCATTTTTTGCATGACCATACCTGCACGTGTGCACTGTCCGTCTCAGAGATGAGGTGCTCTTCCTCTCCATCTTCCTCCTGGCTTGTCGTCTCTGGCTCAGCCATGAAATTGGGTTTTTCCTGCAGAAACCACTTCCTGTAGACTTTGATCACCTTGCGAGTGGCTGAAGCTTCACAGGCCGGCAGCAGGAAAGCCTAAGTAATGATTCAGAACAAATGATACACAATTTTCATTTTAAAGTTTCTTCTTCTATAACAGGGACTTTTGAGCTGTTTGAATTAACAGACAAAAGAATTCTTCTGAAGTAGCCTGATTCTGGCCACAGGATGGCAGCATCTGAACAAAAGTTATATTTTCTGATACAAATAATAAATTACTTGATTTCACACTACTCACAGATGTACGCATTATACAGTGGCTCCAAGACATGAATGTGTGTGTATACATACTGATGCTAACACTGGTAAAATCCACATACTGTTTTATTTTTAAAATGTCTACACTTTACTAACTATGAGGGAGGTTAAATATGCACTCTTAGGACAGTCTACAGTACAACATATACTGCACACATACAGTAAACACACATTATTCATCAATAGTTGATCATAAATAATCTATTGGCCTGTACAATGCACAACTGCACCGTGTTTTTACTTTAAACGTGCAGCAATCATATTTATTTGATTAAATCACATGCTTTTTGAAGTGTAATAATAACATTAGGCTGTATTGTGATTTCTGCTTTTCCATCCTCAAACTTAAGACCTCTTAAAATGATAATTAAGACATTTGTGATATAGCATAGCATATCATATCATGACGTATGCCTAATACACATTTCACTGTGAGGCTGCAAACAATACCCCTGGACAAGTGTCCAAATATTTATTAGACTCACTGTATCTATAACCAAGTAGACCATGTCTAAAAACATGCAAACGTAAGACGACATGATGTAAGCTACAGACTGGAGCACTCGGTCTCTGACCTGATGGAAGACCTCGTTGACGAAATTGACGTTGTCTCGTGTGGAGAGCAGGATGGACTGCACCATGTCGTAGACGGCGCGATGCTCCTCCTCGATGCTACACAGACTGGAGTTACTGCCCCTGCGGTCTGACAGCGTGCTGCTGTTCGAGTGATTCTTCTCCTGCTCCACAGGACCATTGGGCTCAGAGTCTGCACTCTTCTCCTGACCGATCCCACCCGCAGTCACAGTCTGAACACAAACACAGGGAAAACAGCTAGCTGTCTTACATTAATGACATTGCTACAGTTTAAAGTAGTAATATTTACTAAGAATGACTAAGATAAAATAAAATTAAATAAAATAAAATAATGTGGAAAAGTGTCTACACTCCTTGAGAAAACACATTCTTAAATGAAAATAAATAAATACACAAACAAAAGTTTGTGAGGCAATAGTTGTAATGCAACATGTTACATGAGAAGAGACACCTCATCACATTTGAGATGCAGAAAAATCCTTCAGAAAAATACATTTTGCCAACCATTTTGCATTCTTATGCACCTTACTGATGTAGAGGATGATATGTGCTTATGTATGTTAGCCAAAAGCCATTCTTAGATGTACAGTACACTATTATAAGAAGAATATTTTCTGCACACTGTAGACTGTACGTGTATGGCAAAATGTTTTAAAATGCTTTGAATGCATGTTTTTGCATCTGTGCTTAAAAAAAAAACACTTTTAAAACTAACTAAATGAATGAATGAATGATATATGCAACCTAGATGTTACTGTATCACAACAAATGTGAAATTACTCAAAATTACAAAATATTATTGGCATGGAAAAGTAGCGCTTGGAAATTCTGCTTTTGTTTTTGAAACAGCATAATGAATTTGCCAAACGAGTGTTAGTTAGGAAAAATGATATTTCCAGTTAATGAGCATGCTGTCTCAGAAGATGAGTCCATGTATCTGCTGTAGTTGACAGTGAGACAGTGGTTCTCTGATCCTCCCACCTGGATGATCTTAGGAAGGACCTCTCCTCCGTTCTTAGAGCTGCTCGTGGCCGAGTTCACATACTTCTTCTCCAGGAAGAAGTTAACAAGCCACGTGATGAAGGCCACGCGGGGAGCCAGGTATTGATCCCTAGTGCAGTATGTGCTCTCACTGTTACGCGTCACAGGAACGTAGAGAGGCTTTGGTCTGTTAATGGGAAGATCTGAGAGAGAGAGAGAAAAAAACAGCATTGTTTTCCATTGATTACATAGACTGTTTCATAATGAACCAAACATGAGTTTTGAGCCATTGCTCTGGCACAGCTTCTGTCAATCGATATAAAATTAAAACTGTGATACTGTTATAGTGTGTTTACTGTATCAAGCTGCAAAAGGCTAACGCTAGGGATTTAACGATTTACTCAACTCACGATTCGATTCACAATTTATTTTTTACAAAAGATTAAGACAAATTATAAATTAAATGCGTACTTTTATTATTGCTTAGATAAAATGCTGCACGTTTCTTTGTGAAATTGAAATATAACACTATAATAATACTAATATAGCACTTGCATATTATTGCTTTTTTGTTGGTTTTGATTGCTTCTATTGTCCTCATTTGTAAATCGCTTTGGATAAAAGCATCTGCTAAATAACCAAATTCAAATATAATGTAAATGTAAATAACAAAACTAAATTGAACAAACATTTATGTGAATCTGAGCTGTACGCCGGCAGCGTACGCTCTTCTGTGTTAGCTGGGTGATTCTCATGAAAACTTAGTTTCAAAGATTTCATATATGACATTTAAAAAAAATGTTTGTATCAACAAATTTCCTTTTTAAGCATAAAGAGCCAGGTCTGAAGTGTTGGTGATCATACATTAAAAAAAGTTTTACTGACAATTTAACACCTTTTTGAACATATTTTCCAACACATGTCCTTAAAAATCTCATTACCGCTACACTCTGAAAAGGTCAGTGCCACAGGGAAAACTAATACATTTTCACATTTTTAAAAATGGGTTATTAACAGTCATGCACAGTTACTTGAAACTCTGAAATAAAATATATTTTATAATAACATTTTTATTTGATTTTCAGTGATTTCTCTCATTAACACAACACCTTCTGCAATTTGCAGCCTAATATTTTTTTTATTATTTTATTAAAAACTGACATATTTTCAAAATGCTGTGGCAAACCTGAAAGAACATAATGTATAGATTCTGCACATACATTTAAAAGCAAACTACTATTTTTCAATTTATTAAATAAATATTAAAAGAACACGTTGCGGTAATGATACATAGGTTATGGAAATGATGTTCATGATTTCGGTAATGATAATAGGCATATTAAGAATGAGGTATAGTAAAAACAAATAATATTTAATGTAGAAAATAAATTTAGATAATATTGGCATACATTATTTTGCAGTGCTTCAAAACTAGATAACATATAGGGTAAAAACACCAGGAGCCATTTTCACAAAATATTTTAAGACTAAATGTAGCTCCTAACTCCTCATTTTTAGGACTACAAAATGTTTGTTCATAGAGTATTTCAAAAAGTGTTTTTATGTAAAAATCAGCTCTTAAATCTGTGAAAAAAGTTAGTGGTAGTCAAGAGGACTCCTAAATCACAAAGACCAAATCATAAACAATCCTAAAATGGCTGTTTCCACAGCAATCCAATTTGGATTTCTTTTACCTTTGTACTAAGTCTTATTGTCATGTCAGCCATAATAATTCTAGTCTGTTAATTAAAAGGCCGCTTATACATATAACAATTATTTATAAGCTGCAGACATGTTGAGGCTGACAATTAGCTGAAAATATGCTGGTTTAATTTGTGACACTTAGCAGCCTACATTTTAAAAACTTTATTTGAATATTGCAACAATTTTATTTTAAAATCTTTATTTGATTATTTACAGAAAAGACCTGCTAGCCAACACTACCACAGGATACTTCATCACTAATAGTGCTTTATGTATCGTACGGTTTGTTTTGCTGGTTGATATGACAGCAGCCTTGGACTTCACTTTAACAGCCATCAGTGTGAATACAGCATCACACAACAGAAATGTTTCCACTACAACTGGCTACTGAAGAAATGGACTATTTACAGGTGTATCTGTAAAATACATCAATTTATAACAGAACGATCAAAACATTCCCCAAACTGTTTGATAAAACCACCCCTCACATCCTCTTCCCTAGTTTTTTTTTTTTTTTGCATCCTGTTCCAGTTCCAGTTCATTTTCTTATCATTGTGTTAAGCTTGACCAGATCCTATTTTCCAAAGTCTGGTATATGATTTTAAAGAAATATTTCTTTAAACTGCAACAAACTGAACTATTAAAGTGTTAACAGAGAGCTTGGATGTGAACACTATATGTGATATACACTGAATAATTATTCATTATAATTTAGTCTTTTGGCTGGTTCTTTATACACAACCAATCAAAATGTGAGCTGCTAAAAAAGGTTTAGAAAGAAACATTTCTTGTCTCAAACTCACCTAACTGTGGCTTGTAGAGGTTGGTTTGTTTTGTGAAAGAGGGGAAGAGGTGCGACAGGTAGTACTTCTTGAAGAGGGAAAAGATAAATCTGAAGCCCATGTCCTGGCTCTCTTTGTTTTTCCAGTCCAAGCTGGATGCCTTTGGGAGTTAAAATTCAGATTCAGATTACATCACAACTATTCAGTTAGGAGCAATGTGCAGACTTCAGAAAGAAACAAAGCAGGCCACAAGCATTATCAGCCAAACACTGATAAGAGCAGCTGTGTCTCACCTGGAGAACCATGACCTTGAGCACAATCTGGAGGACGGAGCAGGTGTGGTCTTCTGCCACCTTCTCTCCGGGAAGCGCAGGCACCAGCGGGGTGATCTCCTCTGGCACAATCTTGGCTACAACACCACAAACACTGAGTCTGAATATACTCAAACACATCTGAAAGTTGAGGTGTGTAATACATGATTCAGAAAGCAAAACTTGTCACAACGCTAGGGTCTTCTGCATGGTTTCTATTCTGCTCTATAGATCAAAGGTCCTCAACATTTTTGACTGCAAATGGCCAAAGTTTTAAAGACAATATTCACAAGGTCCCCAAAAATATAACTAGTACTTCTGCTGTAATAACAAATTTGTTTTGTTTTTCTGGATATGCGACAAATTACTTTCAAATACTGAGTTTCTTACTCTCTGGAAGATTTCCTACATTTTCCTACATAATATAAGAAATTAGATACTAATTATAGAAGTTTTCCAGGTCTAGAAATTACACATTTCAAATTCACTTATATTTAGGCTTTCCAAAAGCATGAAAATTTTGGTTCTAAAATAATACTATTGTTGAGGAAATAATGGAAATAAAAAATATGGTGTCAGCTTAAATCAGGATTTTTTTAAAATTAATTTCTTTGTCTGTTTTATCTTATTTTTAATGATTTTGAGCCATCTCAAGGCACCTTCGGAAGTTTGATGAGGCCTCCATGTGGGTCCCCTGCTTGATATTTCAGTGTATGTTTACAGGACATGACACCAGTTAGAGATCATGAGTACAATCGCACGCAACCACACAGCAAGCTGCACATCTAAATATACATCTAAATCTCTAAATATACATTGCTTCTACTTTAAAGTCATCTATGCATAGTAAACTAGGATAATATTTTAACATACTACAAATTACATTCTCACTTTTCAAAAAAAAAAAAAAAAAGTTGATTTTAATAATTAAATCTGCATCATGGTTATTTTTATCACATGGATTGTGTCAGTTCAAAGCGCCGTGCTACAATGTCCCTGCCACTACTGTCTATGTCATGCAGAATGAGTGTGTATGTTTGTTACCATCAGGCGGGTTGGAAAAGGGGTTGTATATGATGGTGTCCAGTGTGCAGGGTCCTCTGGATGAGGGTACAGCAGGGAATCCTGGGATCAGACAGGCGAAGATGAGGAGCTGTTCTTCAGCACAGTTACTCTGCAGAGCCTGCAGCCAGAGCAGGAACAGACGCATGCCCTCACAGCGGATCTGCACACACACACAAACACAACCCCACTTCCTGCATTCACACTGATCCACAACAGATGTGTATATCATCATTTGAAAGTCTTATGGTTCATTCATCATCTCACCTTGAAAGAGTTTCCAGTGTGCAAAAGTTTTTTGAGTATAGAACCTATAAAAGAAATACACAGTCAGTAACAAACTTGATCATTACAATGCTTTGTGATGCACGAACCTAAATGTAATTAAAAATGTTACAACTGACTATGATGAAGTGATCTGAAGGCTGACACCTTCAACCCTAAAATGTTTTATTTATTACTAGGGGTGTGACGAGATCTCTGACCTGGTCGGTCTCGCGAGAAGGTGACGATATCCTCGTGCAGACCTTTCAGATATCTTTGCATTACACTGGCCCTTCCACCAGTGGTATGTAATGTAAGATATGTAAGATATTATGTTCACATCACGCAAGTGGCCGCATGATAAGCGGGAAAAATTATGCAGTTAAGTCTTTATCCAGTCATTAAAACAGAATTCACAGTTTAACACGGAATGTTACAGAATTACACTTAAATCAAATCACGGTATGGACTAGTATCTGTAAATATAAAGCCGCAAAAGTTGATTTAAATATGAATCCTGCATGTCTCTGTTAATGAATTGCGGTTTACACACACATTGAAGTGTGCGTCACGCTCGCGGTGATTTCAGCGTCTGCTGTCTCACTAAATGAGGACATAAACACATGAACAACATCTCCAGAACTGCTCTGAGTCACTTTATGAGCATTTTGCCGGTTGATTTGAGTAAAACTAGCATCATATCACATACACAGAACTGTAAAGGTATTCATGGCAACCCGTCAAAATAAAAGTCCGGTTTGAAATAACGATAATAGAATGTACACAGCCTACTACTATTACTACTACTACTATTAAAATGAAACAAATTTTATTTTAAAGGAATAATCACACAACATTTATTCCATGTTTTTAATTTTAATAGGAAATCTTCTTTGTTTGCCAAAAAATAAAGTTTGCTTAATTTTCAATAATTAAATGATAATGATTAAATTAATGTTTTATGCCTTAATTTGATAACCAGTGTTATCCATGTTAATACACAACACAGAATTTCTGTGGGCCCATTCATAGGGCCCTAAACATGTATTTTTTTGTTAAACTTTGAATAAATTGATGTGAAAATGTATATACTATTAAAAAGGAGTTGAGAAAAATTAAATGGAAAAAAAAAAAAAACTAATTTTTTTAAATTAAAGTGGAAATCAGTTTACTAAATAATAAACTTGACTGACTGCTACTTTAAAGGGATATTATTTGTGTTGTTTATTATTTATTTTTATGTATACTATATAATTTTGTGCAATTACTTGCACGTCAGTTGAGTTTGTGGCAAAACCTTTTTCAGTGTTTACATGTTGTTTATACCTGCTTAAAATATATAAAAATAGATGTTTAAAGTACATAAAGTACAATTTGCATTTTGTGTTTTTTCAGTGAATAAAAGACAATTGCTTTTCGCTATATATTTCATCATTGAGGATTTCTTTAAAAAGTTTAAAAATCTCGTCTCATTCTCGTGAAACCAGTCTCGTGTCTTGTCCTCGTGGGATAATTGTCTCGTCACACCCCTATTCATACACATCTCTAGATTTAATCTAGACTTTACTTATAAAAAAAAAGCCACAACAGTGTCTATTAAATATTTTGCTATGGTGTCCCATGTACCTGTATAGAGTGCGATGGCCTTTGCTAAATTTATTTTTAATGATAACTTATAAAACTTTAAAGAAAGACCTACTGTGAGTTGTTAATATTTCCTTCTGTTAAAGCCATCAGTGCATTATTTAAACAGTTTTTTTTTTTTATAATTACAAAAATACATAATACAGTCACCTGCTAATTTCTATATAAAAATGCATATTTTGCAACAAATGATTGTTGGCAATAATAGTCTCGGAATCAATGTTGCTAATAAAGTGGTCAACAACTGTTATGCCCTATTCACCCTGTTTGTCACGTATAAAGCTGCAAAGAAAAAAAAAAAAAAAAAAATAAAAATTAAAAAATTAAATTAAAAAAAAAAGAAGGTACATTTGTTGAATTGTATAATGATTCTATACCAGTTGTGGCATGCTTGGCAATAAATATAACAACACTCAGTCACACAGTATCTACAGACACTGAGGATCAGGACTTGCCTTCAATCAACTGAGGAAATTACTTTCAGCACGGTCTGGACCTGGACTGAATCTATTTAAAAAGCCAAGCTATGTTTTGATACTTTGGCTGACAGAGAGGTGGACTGCGAGTGTAAGAAATCATTGCCCAGCAAAGACATATAACGAACCATCAGTAACAATAATGTCTTAGATACTGTTGCATACACATTTTTGCTTGACCTTCCCTTGTAGGATCTGTCTTATGTCTGTCTGTCTCTCTCCGGCGCAGGGCTTTAATTGGGTTATTGCCTCCTGTAGGAGGGTCCTTCCTGTAAGGAAGACTGAAAACCACGAGACGCATAATTTCATTTAGTAATTTGCATTTCAAATGAATCCTCTCATTTATTAACCTCCCTGCTCTCCCACCTCTCTGTAGCTTATTATTTTGAGAAAGAGAGAAAGTATTAAACCAGGTTACACTGACGCTCTCCTGAACCTGCTTTAACAGCCAAGAAACTCTCACAGACTAATTCTCTACGTAAAAATAATGCATAAAGAAGATTTCAATTTCAGCAGGTAAAATGTGTGGCATGGACCACATCAGCCGTACAAGTGGTCTGAGCAGCACTTACCTATACTGGTGGAACTTGCCATCGACTGTTGATTTTCTCAGGTAGAAGTTGCAGAATTTTCTGCAAAAGAAAATACGGACACCCAGTGATTACTAACAGCAATCAACGATCAAGAGCTCAATGTCATTATTTTCACCCAATAAATAGTAAACTGGTGGGAAAAATACAAAAAAACAAAAAAAATGCTAATTCCCAAGTTGTATGATATGCTCTCTTCTTTCTCATGTTCCTCCTTCACTGTACAGTAAGTCTACGGTTTGTTGTCACCCAGGCCAAAACACAACTTTTCTCACACAAGAAAGTAAACCTTTTATTTATTCATCCATGTTCTGCTGCTCCCTAGGAGGAAGTGATCTGTATCATATGATATAGTAAGTAACATCAACTTAAGCAAGTGTGCCGTTTTCCCTGATTATGAATTTGCAAAGGGATACTGATTTTTTTTTTTACAACAGTTTAATATTATGAGTTATATTTTAGAACGTTTTTGACTAAGTTCCAAAACTTAAACAAATGGTTTTCAAAAAAAGGCACAACAGAACCGTTGTGCTTCTTGGAAAACAATACACAGCAGTTTTGTTCCTGAGATAAATGAATGAGTTTTTGAACAAATTAGAATTAATGAACTGAATGAATGAGGGACCGATGATTAAAACTCGCTGCCACCTACTGCTGATTTTAGACACCATTTATTATTAGTGTCAGTCTTTCACAGACAGTAATACGATACATACAGAGACGGGATTGATGGTGCGAGTTAAGATTCACACTAAAGATGGACAACGATAATGTCATCAGGTGACCGTGCATTTTTATTGAGTAATGCTATTAATAAGACACTCAACCAAAGAACAGCAACATGGGAGGGTCGAGTCTGTCACCATCAAACACCACGTCCGCAACTCAGAGAAGAAAGCATCCGTGACACTCTACAAGAAGAAGACCCCATTAATCTCATGATGTGACGCGACAGACTCGTCACTCAAGGTGCTTTATACATGTCATTATCATTTTACGTACCTGTGTTGATGTGGAACGCTGCCTGACACATGGGAGAAGTGTGAGAGCTTTCAAGCACCTCGTATTGATCTCACTTCTGCGTGTGGAAGGACCAGCTCCCTGACTTACAGCCTGGTCATTGTCGTGAGGATGGAAAACCTGACAAATAACTGGAGTTGATACCAGTGGCGGGATGAATCTGTTTAACCGCCTGCACACTTCCGGGGGAGTCGCAGAAGAAGCCTGAGGATTCGGTAATGCTTCTTGCAGCGGTACAAACCGGAAAGCGCGCTCCCTGCCGTGCTGGCAGCGGGTGTCTGGGATGGTGGATTTGAGACGGGTGGTGTGGAGTTTGCGAGCCGACTGCCGCGTTGCCAGAGTCATGTGCTAATCTCCGGCAGCTCTCTAACGCATAAGGATGACGGAGCATTACCACAGGCTTTTTCCTGCATCACGCTGTTTATCCCACACTCAGCGGTGCTTACCACATTGGTGAAGCAATGACTGAGAATACAACAGCCGTGAAGTTGATGGGCCTGAGCCCCTCTGGGATTTACAGTTTCACGTGTCATCGCATCTTCCGAAGCAGCGCATTTGAGAGGAAATCCTGGTCCACTGGAACTTCACCATTCGGGCATCTGCAGTAACAGGAGCACCATGGACAATAGACTTTTGAAATAAAATAATAAACCACAGTTTGTAAGCCAAAACCCAAAACCAATTTTGCACTTTAGGACGCACTAGTTTTCCATCGTCTCTAAATGTTCTTTTTTTTTTTTTTTTTGGTGTTCTAAACGCACTCTGAACTAAAGTGTGTGATTGAGCCTCAAAATCCTTTTCATTTTTTATTTTCTATGATGACATAACACATTCATCAGGTGTGTAAAAACCCCCTCGTTACTTTTTTTTTAAACGCTTTTATCTCTGTTTTGAACAAGGGACAGACAATCAACGTTTAACTATGCTAGGCACTACCGCGCGTCCTGCTCGGTACGTGCACATTCAAAGGTTCGATCCGCGTCCCTGCCAACCAGCGAAAACTCACACTAGTCACTACGTCGCCGAGCGCTCACAGTCAGTTCAATGTTTGTATAATCGCGCTTTTGAACACCCAATTCGACCTGATAATTTAGACAATTTTTTTTTTTTAATAAAGACTGAAAGAATTTTTTTTAGCTTAGGTGGACTGACCTAAGTCATGTGCCTGGTTCGGTTTCTAGCCTACAATTAGTTTTTTGCTTCTGCCACATTGTATTTTGGCTTCTATAAAAATACCATAAAAAAGTTGTGTTCATATTGTCGAACGGATACCTCATGATAAGCCGAAAACCAAAATGTAAGACCCCTCACAAACGTCTGTTGGTCACAGAAGCTCTTCCTTTTCTGCAAGTTATGAACACCTCCAATTGTTTATTGTGACAGGGACAGATCAGGGTGATTAGAACTTCCAGGTTGGTCTACAAAAATAAAAAAATCAGGCGTTCAAGGCTATATTCCACGAAGACTCGGCTGCTGTTCAACACACTTCCACTTGCATATTTGTGTTTGTTGGCTCTGAGAATATCAAGTGGCTTTGATTTACACACAGTGTTTTTGCCGTTATGCTGCCAATCACGGCCATGTCTGTTAGGTGACCTCATTATTTCGTGGAGAGAGAAGCTTATGATTGGATGAATTTGTTTTTTGTGAGTGCAGAGCTCATGCTGAAAGCAAACGCTTCAGTGATTAGGAAATGCCCACTCTCATGGCCTGTATGTCTTTTAATTACTTAATGGCATGTTTGAATAAATCTCGTTCACGTAAACCACAAGTCTTTCTAAGGCACCCCACAGTGTAAAGGTATTCTATTGTCGCTCACAATCGATTAATAGTAAGTAGAAACATAATACCCAGATTCCATCGAGTCAAAGTGACTTAAGTAAGCGGATTATTTCTTTTGTTGGTAAAAAAAAAATAGGACCTAACGTGTACAATAGACTTTAAAAAGTATGAATAGCAATGAACGGGCAGAATAATTGGTTGTAAAATAAAATATCAAAACCACAATGTCATAAAACAATACAACTCGTGCACATTATGTCTCATTACCACATGCCTGCCAGAGGGCAACAAAAGGGGCACGCCGATTGTTGTTTTTTTACACTTTACATACGCAATCTAATACTGTAATTGTTAAAATATTGACTAAACATTTACTTCAAATGTCCACTTAAATTTGGCCCACTTTTTTATGGGAAAAACTTGTAATTTTGAACAGTCGCGATTGAAACAGTTAACATATTAGAAGAAGATAATGTATTCTGCTGCGTCTGGTGTTGGTTTATAAATGATCTACCTTATAATGTCTGATAATAATGGTGCCATTGTTTCCACCCCGATGAAAGCATTACACGCACTTCAGAATCACAGCATATGACGAAGATGGGAGTTTGAGATGGTTCCGTGCATTGTAGATGCATGACTGTTTTGTGATGGAGAAGCATTTACTGTGAGCCACTCTTAGATGCACGTAACCATGAGCATAGCTCCGTGGTGACCATGACGTAAATGCTCCAGCCAACCCTGTATCCTACAAGCATTTTGACAGCAATTAACAGCTGTCTTTTCTCTGTTCAAATGAACCTGGCACAAAGGAAACACACTCCAAACTGAGACATAAAGTTGTCACCTTCACCTCTTAATATGTAACTTGTCATAAGCTCAGATGGATATTAAGTGTACATGGCAACACTGCAAGTGATGCACTTGGCGAAGCAGCTTTAATGCCATAAACAAATAAACACACGAGCAGGAGCAAGATGACAAACTCAACAGTCAAACACATGTCCATAAAGCACATTTTACATTAGAAAAAAACAATAGAACAACGTAGTGCAATGGAATGGCAAGAAAAAACCTTTACGGTTTCGCAACATCCAAATTGACAACAATACGCATTTATGGTTATTACACAGGAGGGGTGAGCAGGGAAAAAAAACTGATATGGGGAAACATGTGGCGACCGTGGGGGTGGCGCTGTGCAAGTTTTTACCATTATTAGTAGTTTTATTTTATATTGTTTTTTTTTGTAAATGAAAGGGATTTCTTTATGTTTATACAGTTCACTAGCATACTAAAGCGATCAGACACATTCACACATAATATAAAATCAACTTCCTTGCATGGACCAAAAAATAAATAAAAAAATAAAACTTTCACAATATCTTTGTTTTGTTCTAAGAAATAGAAAGTATGTTTTACATGTTTTGGATCAGTAGGATTTTTCTATTTCAGTGACCAATCTGTTTACGACCTAGTCATGGTAACACAATCCACAGATTTGCTGAATTAGATAATGTTGAGTTTTATATCAGTGCACAGTAGAAATCAAAGGACGGGTTATGAGTTCAAGCAAGTCAACAGTACATTCATAATACATGTTAATGCGTGGAAAAGGAGTCATATGATTACACGCACCGAGGCAAGCCGTCTGTAATCAACCAGGAAGATCAGAGAGTCACGTCCAGTCTGTGAACACATAGTTTGTGCTACAGTACATGATGTTTTCAATCTCATAATTGTTACCCACTCAGAATTTAAGCCCTCAAGGCACAAAAACCGTATGAAACAGTGCAAATGCGCACTGATGGAATTTAAGGAACTCCTCACGTCTCTACAAGAAATACATATGTTAGAGATAATGGAACGGACAACATAAAAACCATCAGATATTTCTTAATCTACCACTTCTTCTTGCTTTTTCTTATATAAATGATATTATTTTACAGAGGAAAATGGTTTCATGTAGGAGTTTGTCTTCCGGGTCTAAAATCAACATCGAGGTCAAAGTCACACAGACAGAGCCAAGAGCGCTTTCAATTCAAGGACAGACAACCTCTGACCTGTTTGTGTGACCGACAAGCATCTATTATGGTGAGAGATTTATGGGAGGAAGTTTTGCTACAGGATGGTTTCCTACCAAATATAAAAATCTGATGACAAATCATGTTATAACATGTGACGTATGTAAGTTTGAGTGCACTTTAAAGTTTTAATTGTGTATTACAAATACAAAAGGAGATAATATTTTGCATTATGTACACGTGCAATAAACTAAACTCAGTTCTCATTTTTAAATTCCATAATAATGAGGAAAACTGTGTCATGAATCAGGAGAACTTACCACTTTTTAAGGTTGGTTTGTATTTTTTTTCCACTAATTTTATGGCATCATGCTAAGTATGTGTATTTATTCAAGTATGTGAAAACTTTTATTAAAAATATCATATGAAAAGAAAGGAAAGGAACAGAATGTGTCCAGGACAGGACGATTTATCATTACTGAAATAAATGTACTACATTTTAGAAAATCAAAGTCCATTCAGAACAACTTGCTGAATCCTAAGTGTTTACGAAGTAATATTTGATCCACTTGATGACATGATGGTTTATGTGAAAATTAATTGTTAAGACAATATACAATTAATACACTATTTTTATTTTTAAGATAAAAAAAAATCCATAAAAACAAGATTTAACAATTCACAGACATGCTCAGGACTAGTAATACCTGGGCACCAATATTAGTTATTTCAGAATAATTTTCTATTCTTAGAAAGTGTCCTGTTTCATATAATGTAACCTAAAATCAACACTGATCATTTTTGCAAATGGTGATACAACTTTATGATTTAGAAGTTCAATATCTATGATAGTGTTTTCAAACCAAAACACACAACAGGGGACCAAAATCAACCAAAGCTGCCATTTTGTATGTGTACAGGCAACTGAATGATATGAATGACTTTAATGATTTAATATTTTGTATAAGTGCCAATAAAACCTTTGAATAAACAAACCTATGAGCAAAATCAAACCACATGAATCAAGCAACATCTTGTTTACAAAATGCAACATAAATTGCTCATCTGCAGTTTAGATTGTTAAGAAAACATTTGTGCAATACACAGACACTTCCAGAAGAGGAAGCACCTCAATACAGAGTCCTCTTCAATTCACAAACGTTATGATACATCCTTGCACCCCCACATTCCAACACACAGCCGGGCACTCTCCAGATAGAGAGACCGGAGGTCACTTAGGAGGAAAGGACATGGCAGATTCTCACCTCTCACAATTCCCCAACATCGAAAAGCACAGTTACTAACCTGCGCTCCAGGACATTTACTACAAGGGTTTATGACACATTTGCCCAAGCCCCACCTCCATGACGAGCACAGTTATGGCTGGTCAAGAATTCGCGCCAAATTTTGTGTCGAGAGTAGCCAGTGTCCCACCGTTCCGCATATTAAATATGAATATGAACACCCATACTGTCAATTCATGCATATATAGTGTGGTGTATTATACCGTATTATTATCTTATAGACTCATCAAGGCTTGCCAGTTTTATTTGATCAAAAACTACATTTGATTGAATTATTATTAAACCCTGTAATTCTGCAACGATGTTATTTGACAATATTTTTTTGAATTATTTTTTACAGGGGTTGTCTATGTTTTATTTTACAATATAATTTATTTCTGTGAATTGCCAAAGTGAATTTTCCTTTTTCTCAGCCATTACTCAAGTATAAAGTGTTCACCACTTGAGACCTTACGCCGAGTACCCATGTTGGTCAGAATATGTGAGATGAATTAGAGTATAGGTTGTCAGAACGATATTGGGAGGCAGACGCATGGCAAGAAGTTAGTGATGCCAGCGTACGTGTGAGAAACATACATAGGGAGAGGCGTGTTTTTTGCTAAAAGCGCATGCAAACTAACTTTGGTTGTGTGTTAAGAGCGGTGGGACTCTTACTGGTAGGATTAACAAAAGTTTAAAAGAACAGCATTTATTTCAATAAATATAAAATCCTTTGCTAATCACTTATTAATTGTAGACCATCCTTGTGAAATAAAAGTTATTAATAGTTCTTGTCTAACGAAAAAGACAAGAATAGTAAAGGAGAAGGTACTGATCCAAACCATAAAAACTTTGAAAAAAAGTGGTTATTCTAGAAGGGCTGCAACAACTAATCGATGAAATCAATTATTATCGATGATGAAAATCATTGACAACGATTCTCATTATCTGATACGGTTGGGGTCTGCTCACAGGCATTGTCCAAATTCAAACCGGTCGCGTCAAAATATAGCACTGAATTACGCATTTGCTATGGACAAAATGCATCTAAAAATTAAGTTGGAGGAGAGGAAAACAGAATGAGAGTGCTGCGGGGAGAGTTATGTGGATGCTAAGCTGCCCAAAACATGAGAATTCTTTATTTTTTAAGCATTTACAGGCTAACGCCATTAGCGTAATGGCTTGTTCAGGCGCTTTTTTGACAGATGCGTGTACATCCTCAGCGCAAAAACTTTCAGTTTACGTTCATTATGAACAACTTGTACAAGGTCACAAAATTCACGCAAGCATTTCCATATTTTGCAGAAAGGGCCTGCCCAGACAATCTGTGTTCTGTTTTAAATGGACAGACGGAAACCACGGACAGATGGAGGACAATTAATACTCAGTGCAAAAATCTGTATCTGTTGTTGAATGTTAAATTAATGTGGTTTAAGCTCAAGATGCAGGGACATATTTTATTGGGAGTAGGAACTTTTACCGGGATCAACAGCATGTAATTGTCTGAATATAGAAAATCAGGATGCTTCAGAACCGCCTTTTACAGGATAAAGAAAATGGACCCCGAAGACATGGACTGTGATCAACGTGAACGTGTATTCCTGCATAACATTACTCTCACTTGTGTTTGGTCCCACTGAGTTTGCGGATTTTATAGTATTTTTTCGTTTTGTTTTAGATATTAAAACCATAGCCTAGTCAATATAACAGTGCTTAACAAATTTATCAAAACAAATATATGTAAGGTTATGTTTGTGTTGTTATGTTTATGTTTCAGCAACTTATGTTGTGTCACTGCTACTCTAAACTAATAGTATTGCGTGAATGTAGGATAAGTAATTTTACTATTATTACTGTTGTCTATAAAAAGAAAGGATAATAAAAAGTAACTAGTCAAGCGCTTTTATAGTTTTTTTTTTCCTTCTTCCCAGATGCCAATCAGGTACAGTAAAAAAAAAAAAAAAAAAAATTAAATAACAAACTAAATAAATGCCAACAAGAAATTCAAGCTGTTATGAAAGGCACAGGAGGCCATTTTTTGTCTATTATGTGAATAAATACTATTTATTTGTTTCAGCCTTGTTATTTGCCCAAATATATGACCAATAAACCATTTTTTAGTTTTAAATAGGTCTTGACAGATTCCTAAAGAATATTAATAGTAAAAGTTACATATATTTATATGTTATAGTGATTCTATATAGATATAATAATATATTAGATATCTATAATATATAGATATATATATTATATATTATATATATATAGTATAGTATATATATATATATATATACATTAATTAATTATTAGTTACAGAGGGTTAGAAAAAGCAATCCCCACCCCCAAATGCTAAAGACATTCGAGCTTTTTTCCTTCACACCTCCGTGTGCTCACCTTGACTGTGTCGCTTGTGACATTGTCATCGTTTGGAAGGTACAGCCTTCTTTCCCATTGACACCACTCTTTCTTAAGCAGAGGGGGGCAGAGGGCAGATTCCTCAAGTAATGTAATAAACAACAACAACAAAACTGCTCTTACGGGCAGCTAAGGTAAGATCAATTCCAGGGAGGCAAACTATCGTGCTTAATGGGAAAAAAGTCATTTCTGACCCTGCGTATCCATTAAGTTCTACGTGGTGGCTTTTGATTGCTGATCCATGAATTTATCCAAATTATAATCATGACTTAGGATACCACCAATCCAAACATTAATGTCCAGATCAAGCAGATCTAGATAGGAGTCAGCCAATGCATCCAAACAGCTTTAAACGACTCACTATTCTGAACCTAACTGTCCATAACCTAATTAATAGTTCGTGAGGCTGCGGCGACATCACACAACTGCCAAAAACTGTGTAAATGGTTATTAACAATGCATGTCGGCTGTCATAATAATTTAATAATTGTAGTAACAAATTTTCATAAAAGCAACAAGGCACTCAAAGCTCGTATAACTCTTGAGCCATCACAATACAGCACAGTGCTCCAATACCACAAAGCCAAAATATCAACATCACAACAACAGAGGGGTAAGGTCATTTGAGATTGACATGCAAAGGGGAAAGGAGAGTGATAGGAAGAGAGACGAGAGAGAGAGAGAAGTGTCAGTTACAGCTCCTGTTCGTCTTATTTATGACCCTCGTGCTCCTTTGCATACTGATGTGTCTAATGGGCCTAATTGAGATCCACTGATGGCCAAGTCGAGAATGGCCCATGAGAAAACAGGCATGAGTACAACTGGAATTTCTCACTGCGCAAAACCCTGTTATACATGTTAGGTAACAGGAATTGTATTAGTTACAGTGCTCTCATCGTATTAGTGCTGTGCTGATTGCAATCATATTGATGGGATAAATGGATTAGTCGCTCATGATACTGCACCAATACTTCAACGTGTGTGGGCAATTCATATCACCTATCACTAGGAGATATGCCCCCTGTATCAAATTTTCCTGTTTGCGATTTATACGAGTGGATAAGCTTTTTGTCACGGTATCGTCCGTATTATGCCGTATATGAAATTGTATCCATAATACAGTATTAACAAGTTAAAGACCTTTTTTCTGTATAACAAAAAATTAACAAACATTTTAAAGACAATATAAAAGCAATACACAAAAGAATAAAGTTAAACGTTTTTACACATTAAGTGCAAAAAGAACTTTTAGACCAATAGGTTATTCACTTTAACAATTACGACATCATAGTTACCTTAGGTAATGCATTAACATTCACAATGAGCAATAGCTACATTTGCTACAGAAGTTACCTAATCTATGTTAAAAAATATCGACAGTGCTTAGGTTCATGTTAGCTCATTAAAACACCACGCTGCAACTTTCGATTTCTTAACGATGTGTATTAAATTATTGTGATATACCTAAGATTATGAATGTTTCAGAAGAATTTTTCATTGGCAGTTTGTTAATACATGAACCCCCCCCCCCCCCTTTAATGTAAAGTGTTAATGAACAATAAAAGAATCAAACACACTTTCAAACAATACCGAGGCTGTGTTGTAGTCCAGAGTAAAATGAAGATATTAATGGAAATCCATAATATTATTTTATATTATTTAAATGTTTAGAAAGTGTAGCAGCTGCTTGTATTTAGGGGGGTTTCCAGGGCGGTAAGGCTTGCATTTTGCTTGCAGTTAGCGCCATCTGCTGTGAGAGTGAATGGTGCTTTCATTCCAGCACGTCTCTCACGTGTTCCCCCATGTGCTCAGCTCGTCGCGTGCTTGGTTTCATCATGCAGCTCGACCCGGAAGTCTTTAAAAGACAAAGGCATAACATACAAGCGGTGTTTGTGCATTTTGACCAGTTGATGGGAAAGTATGTCCCCCCCCCTTTTTTTTTTAAAATTGCATTCCAAAATTATCAATAATTTGTAAATATATAAATTATTCTCGGTATTTAGAAGTGGCCCACCATTGAATAATTCGTGCATATCCATGTACAAGAGATATATCGCATTACCGAATACCGGCACAAGTCTACCTATCGCATTAACTGAATACTGGCACAAGTCTACCTCACTGACAGATATTTTTCGTGTTTTAAGCATAAACTTGCTTCATTTTGAGAAACAAGACTTTATAAGTCATTTTTTGTCCAACAGGCTTGCATTTCCTGTTGCAAAACATCAACAGACAAAACAAAAGCGCAACAAAACTGCACTACTCCATTGAGACGGGCCACAGCGCTGACCGTTTATCAGCTTCGGGGGCCAATAACCTTGAATGCAGCGCAGTCGCAAGCACACTGTTCCCAACTCAGAACAGGTTTACTCCGAGGGAACCAGTGTTGATCTCGCGACACGAACCGTTACGGCACAACGCTGCGTGAAGCCAGTGAGAAAGTAGGGTTGGGTATCAATAGCGGGTTTTTTACGTTACCGGTGCCATTATCGATATCTGTTTAAAACAGTACCGGTGCCTGAAACCGATACTTCAAAAAAAAAAAAAAAAAACACACAAAATAATGGATAACATTAAAGAACATTAAAAAATGTTTTAAAATAAATACACAGCGGTTCACACGCTCATGTGGATGCTACTCATTTCCCAAGTGTGTGGTCTTCCCTTACTATAAGGCTAATCAATGGTATTTCACGGATCTGGGTCATTCGTTAATACAAACCACACATAATGTTTCTACCGCGTTATCTCTGTCAAGGCATCGTCTGATATTTAGTTAAAAGGAGTGCTGCCTCGTCCACTGTCCGTATAATCAGTTGTGAATTGAAGAAGATATGTGTATTAAGAAATCTTTAAGAGCGGCAACCAAAATTAGGCACGGGAAATCGGCGTTTTGATGTCGGTTCGGAAACATACCGGCTTTAACATAGGTACCGGTGCCACTAATACTGGCACTGGTCTTCGGCACCCAACAGCATTAACGTGAGAAGTGCTTAGAAAATCGCATTCGACAGATATGTATAAGGATGCAGCACGGATCCGTTTGAGATGAGACAATTTCTGTACCATGAATTCTCTGTTTGATAAACAAGTAGGGGCGAAACAGCGCTGTGCCTGAGCATAGAAATCACAGAAGTAGTAGCAATGCCGACAATAGACGAAAGTGTGTGTTGTGGTAAGGAGGGAAATGACGAAGGTTATTTACATCATTTCATTGCAGAGTCTTGTTACACCTACTTTTGAAGAGTCATGACGGGAGTCATTCAAAGCACTTTTCAATAGGGTATGTGTGTCGATACCACCGTCCTTATTTTATGTGTTTCGATCCAGACTATCGACTGGGCCTGAAAGCGCAGCCAAGACATAATTGTCACAGATATCCGACGTACGCTCTAAACTTAAACAGAGCTTTTAAGGATAAAAGAATAAAATCAGTAATTATACTGACTTAAAATTATATTTGAAAGGCAAGGGGTGTTTTTGTTTTGTTTTTTTGGTGGAGACATTTCATAGGCACTTGTTTAATTTCAGATATATGGATAACGAAAATTGTAATTTAGCTCTTTACTGGGCAGTAACAATCAAAGATACAAAAGATGCACCTGTCTCTAGCCCTAAAGGACCATACCAAAGTACACACACGATTTAAGGGATTAAGCTAGAGTCTCATAAGGTTGTGCCTGTGAGAGTACCTTGCATGAAAAAATTAAGACCACGCTGGTACAGAAGTGTGCGTAAGGTCCATGTCATTAGTATAATTACCATGGTGTTGATCCAAAAAACTAAAGATTAAGGATTAAAAATAAGGTTCCTGGTAGTGGCATCGACCAGGTGGAAAAGTCCATGCTGTGGGTACTGGAAGTATGTTACTACGATCTAAGAGGTCGACCGATGTATCGGTTGGGGCAGATTATCCGGTCCAATCACGTGCCTAGGTGGATTACTAAGGATACCGCGGCTAAAGAAGGTCGTTTTCATTATACAGTGCTGATTGAGGAAGCGCCTATAGTGGTTGTGGAAAGGCGCGGAAAAAGTCAAGTACCTATGTTGTTTAGACACACAGACCGCCTACCATGCTGAACAGAGAGAAGGAGAAAACCCTTCCAGATCCCGGCTTTAAAATGCAGTGGACAGAAAAGCCTGGCGCGCCACAGGCGGCCCAGTCACATAGGTTTTCCATTACCTACATTCTTTTGTCCGACTCATTGTTATGTACAGAATGGTGTAGAGGGAGCTTTGTCATCACAACGGGGCTTTCTGTGGCTCTAATAAGGTCTGTATGATTCATTTATAGTGCTATAAATATAAATCGATAGATATTAATTTACGATTTTTTAAACACTGAACTTCAAGCAGCGACGTGGTGCCTGGCCAGCTTTGTGATCTCGCCTCAGTGTAAAGCTCATGCAGGAATACTTGTGTCTGTTTGGTGATAAAATAAACTGTTTAAGACTGCTGTTCGAGTTGAACGTGACGCGTCCGGAGTATGTGCGATACTGGTAAGTTCTCCTAGACTCAGTGCTGCTCTTTTAATTTTGATTAGTTAATCGTTATGTGGTTGCAAGAACTAGAAAGCAGTATACAATTGTGCTGGTACATTGTAATGTTATGTGCATCTTTAACGCATGAATTGTTGAACTGAAGGTAACACTTTTTACAAAAACGCGTCCATTTTGTACCATTACGATTAATGAAAGCTGTGTAAGTATTCGTTCCGTGTTAGGAGTGTTGTAATTATATCTCCACATTTACTCATTACGTATTAGTATTACTATATACTTATATATACTCACCTAGCCAAGTAATGTGAGGTACTGTGTTTCTTGGCAATAAAGATACATATTGTAATTTGGGTTCCCAGGTACACACACACACATTTCACAACTCTCAGGTAATTAAGTCGGGCCGGCCGTGTGGTCCAACCTAGCTATCAGACACTGTGTGGGCTAACTCCACTATCGGTTCGAATCCTCGAGTGGCTCACTGGAGTAAAACCAGGGTTAATAGTTGGTATAGACTGAATGCCAGGCTTGGTGGTGTCCCTCAAAGGTGAAACCTATTTAGACACTTGTTGGTCTGACAGATGTATTTACAGCAATGGTACAACCATAACAATTCTTGGAACATTGTAATGACCAGTTTTGAAAGACATGGTACTTGCACCCAAATAGACTACATTAACAGACCTATTCCAGGAACACTAGGCTGTGTCAAAAGATTGGGCGGTCAGTGAGATGTTTTGTAAAACTGTTGGACATGAGCTCACCCACAGGGCTGGCAGTCCCCTATGCGAACAAAAAGCACAGTAAAAATAGGCAATAGTGAAGATTGGGTACAATTAAAAAGTAACTAGGGAGTCTATGTTTATTTTTAAAAGGGTAAATTTAAATGGGCTGCTTAAAACCTGAATTGTGCAGCATTAAGTACTCCAGTCTGTCTGCGAGTGTGCACTATCCGTCAGATTCATGCTAATTAGTTTTTCTGCGCAAAACATTTTATTATTTAGTAGCAAGGGGTGAACATGGTGTGCTCTTAACTTTTGGTGTATAACCGGTGCTCCATTTTTTTTCCAGCTGTGATGAACAAGTTCCAGTTTGCAATTGTGTTTAATTGTGAATACTCCAGACTTGTTTTACTGTCATCTGCTAAGCAACTGATTTTGGGGCGTTGTTTCCCAAATGCATTGTGAGGCCAAAGCTGATCGTGGAGAACGTGGTGACCCATTGTGTTCTTAAGAATCTACTATATGCTTCGTGAGGCTTTTGGGCAATGCAGCCCTATTTTGAACCACCACTAGGGCTGGGTAAAAAACATATTGAGTGCTCAGTTTTCAAATCGCTTCTCAGTTTTCTGACAACTATGTTGAATCATAAATCCAAGAAGTGATTAGTCTAGCCTGTCAGATACTGAACGAAACATGTAGCGCGCCTCCCATCCAATAAATTGCAATACAATTACCGGTAGTTATGTGTTACTTTTGATCTGAACCAGAGTGTCAGATTTCAACTTTCGTTCCAGTTGATTAGAATACTTCGATGGCCGTTTTGGCGCTGTTTAATGGTGACAGATCGCTGTAACACACACCGTTCGAAGCGGCCAGCGTGACTGATCAGCTCAGGAAGATCCCAACCCTGCCTCACTGGAGAGCTACCGTCCTCAGACTTCAGTTCCAACCCTGCTCCAACAACCGTGGTCTGTAATTATATACCATAGACCTGAAACACCTTGATTAAGCTGGTTTCAGGTGGTGTTTTGATTGGGGTTTTGAGCTGAAATCTGCTTGACAGGACGAGCAAAAAAAGCTCGCCAGGACTCCGGGTTGGAGACCCGGATCATCTCCTTCCAAACTGTGAAAAGCAGATACAAGCATTACCTAATAACAATGATGCCTGGAACATCCCACGCTACGTACCAAAAGGAGGAGCCACACAACTGACCGAAAATTTTTTATCCTGTCTCTGTTGGGGGCCAATCAGTTTTCAAAACTTGGAACGATGGCTAGACTGTAATCTTGTAAACAATAATCCACGTAACGTCACATTGTTACCACAGAACATATTTCCCCGCGACCATGACACTCATAAGGCAGCAAGAAAACGCCAGAAATGGACATTTTGCTACATATTGCACTCATATAACAAATTCATTATATTTTTTTTATTTGATTTATGGTTATTCCAAATTAATTTATGTTTGACATAATTCAAGTTGTGTGACAATCCAACATTTAAAGGATGTTATATTTCCAAAAATGGAATTATAAATTGATATAATAATATCATTAATGTACATCTAAAGTTCGTCTTATAACGTTAATACTTCCAAAAACTAGTATATTTTAAGTGTTTGGTATAAGAAATCAGCAATTTTCAACCTTTCATAAAAACTATTATTGGTCTCAGGATATTGTAAAGCATTAGTTTAGAGATTTTTTTTTCCCCTTGAGAAAATTGGCCATCTCCTGTATATGAAATATATGCCAAATATCGTACTGAATGAGGCAAATGCAAGCTTGGTAAGGATTAAATCGAATTGAATTGTGAAAGTTGGTGGCAAAACCCTTCCAACAAGCCTGTGATCGTAACATCAGCACGAACCTGTCTGTGAATTGATTGGTTTCTTTCAGCATGTGTCTGTTCTGATGACAAACAAGATTCTATCCTACCCAGTATTCGCTGTCTATGTTTCCACTTATATCTATGTTATGCACTATATTTCGAATGAATTGTGAAATTTGTGTC
>NC_056588.1:23398155-23402401 GCF_018340385.1 Cyprinus carpio
TGGATGACCATGTCGGTCAGCCACCACCGAAGACCAATTTTGACCCAGGAAAAACCCTGGCTTGTGAAGGATAATCGAATTGAATTGTGAAATTTGTGTCAAAACCCATTCCTAACAAGCACTGTGAGCGGAACATCAGCAGCGAACGCTGTCTGTGATTGATTGGTTGTCTTTCAGCATTTGTGTATGTTCTGATGAGCACGAGAAATAATTCTATCCTACACAAGTATTTGCTGTCTATTTTTCCACTTAGAATCTTATTTTATGCACTATATTTCTTGCTAAATGAATAAAATTAATTCACTTTAGAATCTATATTTTTAAGTGTGGATCGATCTTTTTCAAAACTTTAGGATTGATTTGCCCTTCCCTAATTTTCAATGACTGAAGTATTTCACACAACTATTTCCAGCACAGCTCTAAAATGGATGCAATTTAAATGTTATTTTTAATGGGATGACCAAATTATACTTTGTGATAAACAAACACTTATTTAAAACAAAAAAAGACATAAAATTAGCAACATAACCAGTAGTTGGCAGCAGAGGAACACTTATTGGCTTAGAAGTCATTAATTTTCACTTTTTTTGCTTTATATTTTGATAAACCCAGTACCACGACAAAAGCCGAAGAAGAAGTGGCTCGTCGGAGAAGCATTATAGCAGTGACGGCANTGGGGTTGGAGCTGAAATCTGCAGGACAGTAGCTCTCCAGGAGCAGGGTTGGAGACCCCTGGATCATGTCCTCCACTTTAAAAGCAGATACAGCATGAAATAAACATGAATGAACATCCAAAGCTACGTTAAAAGGAGGAGCACAACTTACCGAAATTTTTATCCTGTCTCATGTAATTGCTCAATCAGTGTTTCAAACGTGGAAAGATGGCAATACTGTAGCTTGTAAACAATATGCCACGTAACGTCACATTTACCACAGAAACATATTCGCGACCATGAACTCATAAGTCAGCAAGAAAACTCCAGAGAGGAGCATTTTGCTAAATATGAACCATATAACAAATTCATTATATTTTTTTTATTTATTTATTGTTATTCAAAATTTAATTTATGTTTGAATAAATTCAAGTTTTTGTGACAACCACCATTTAAATGTGAATATTTCAAAAATGAATTATATTATAAAATGAATATAATTATGTAATAAAAGTTAGTATTATACTTAATATTAAAAAACTAGTATATTTTAAGTGGTTGTATAGAAATCAGCAAATTGCAACCTTCCAAAAAAACATATTGGTCTCAGGTAATTTTAAAGCATTAGTTTAGGATATTTTTTTTCCCCTTGAGAACATTTGCCCGTCCTGTATATGATATATCTTAGATATATATCGCAGAAATAATCGATACTGAACGAAGCAAATGCAAGCTTGTGAAAGAATAATCAAATTGAAGTGTGAACATGTGTGTCAAAAAACCATTCCTAACAAGATGTGAGCGGACATCAGCAGCGAACGCTGTCTGTGATTGATTGGTTTGTATTCCAGCATTTGGTAGTTCTGTGAGCATGAGAAAATAATTCTATACTACACAAGTATCACTGTAGATTTTTCCACTTAGATCTTATTTATTGCACCATTTTCTTGCTAACTGAATTAAAATTAATTGCACTTTAGAATCGAATTTTTAAGTGTGGACGATCTTGTTCAAAACGTTAGGATTGATTCGCCCATGCCATTGTCGATGACTGAAGTAATCACACAAACTATTTCCAGCACAGATCTAAAATGGATGCAAGTTAAAAGTTATTTTTAAGGGATGACCAAAGATAACTTGTGATTAAAAATAAAAACACTTATTTTAAAACAAAAAACAATACCATAAATTAGCAACATACCAGTAGTGGCAGCAGAGGAACACTTATTGGTTAGAAGTCATTAATTTCCTTTTTTGCGTTATATTTGATAATTATACAATCACTAGTATAAAATCAAAAAAGTTGAATTTTTCCATAGAAAAACTAACTTTCTTTAATTGTGACAGAATTACACATATTCGAACCTAAGCGCACTCCTTGTCCAATCACTAAAGTGACAGTAGTTCAGTTAATACTAAGAAGAAATATGGTACATTTAATAAGGTCGAATATAAAAATGTTCCATATAAAAAACCGGATTTTGCACGTTAATGTTGGTTAATACATTTTGTATGCTACCCACTCATACTCGGTGCTTACAGTCAAATGTACATTTACCAAGAAACTAAATGGGTTATTATTAGTGACTGCACTTAATTAATGCAACAACATATTTATGATTAAAATTATCTTTATGTTAAATACTAAAATAAATAAAAAATAAATAAAATAAAAAGTGTTGCCAAGGTTGCCAAATCCACATTTTCCCCGCAGTTTTTCAACTTCGTGGGTTGACGCGACCCCCTAACACAATGTTTTACTCCTCTGAAACATGATGGGCAGATTGGGACTAGTGTTGAGAAAGAAATTGGGTGGATTTTGTTGTGAAAATCTGAAAAACTTGTCGGAGCGTCTTTGACATGTGGGTCAGTTTTCAAGAACCATGACTGTTCAACTGGAAATCTGACATTGCACTTTAAAAACAACAATGTAAACACATATACACAAAATCGGATCTGATAAAAAAATGGGAATTTACTTATACTTCTGCGTCGGAACCTACGCCATAGCTTTACGGGCGGTATGCATCAGTTTTCATTTTTACTCTGCGTCGTTGTCGGGTCGATGTGCAGTACAAATGCAAACCGCTAAGTTGCAGTGTACATGGGCTATGGTGCGTTTAACCCACAGTACCACGACAAAAGCGAAGAAGAAGAGGCTCGTCGGAGAAGCATTATGCCATGACGGCACCAAAGAAATATCAAATCAGTTAAATCATTATTTAAAAACTACAAAAAGGAGACAACAACGGCACAGGAGAAAGATATGGCATTCTTTCAATCTCCACAAGGACTTTTGTATGTAGTATCATATTATGATAAGGACACTTGTTCTTTGTTTTGTGTATTTTATATAGGAAGGGTAACAATAAATTATATTAAGTGCACATTATAACCACAAACCAAACTCAAGTACATTTACAGAGAAAGGAAGGGGGTTCTAGCAGACCATCACAGCGCTTGCGGTCCACATAGAATTGAAGTGTGTTAGATTTTTGGAGAGTTGATATGGGGCTATGAAGGTTACAGCGTAGGGTTGTGCGTCTATGCATAGGCTATGGCGTAAGTCCGATGCAGAAGTAAAATTCAGCCTTTAGGCTCGCAGTGTGAACGTAGCCTAAGTTACATACCTTGTCTTGTTGTGAACACATTATTGGTTTACAATTGGTCTAAGCCAAGTAAGTTACAGAGTGTTGCAGCCACTCTCTTTCATAACATAACAGTTTATGAACATAACCATATTTAATATTTAACCACACAACTGTATTCTGTGGTGCAGCCAGATGTGCTTCAATGAGGCTCCACACCAGATAAAAGTAGAGGAACATGTCCATCAGCAAAGTGCCCCTTATTTACTAGAGACTAAGCAGTCAGCAAAAAAGCCAAGCTAAGGTACAGCACTGACCTAGGGTCAGAGCAGTCAGATGGGCTTCAGGAAGGAGGCACAGGACATGAGATTAATGATTCAGGGATCAGAGGTCTGATGATGCTGTGGAGTGATTGACCGAAGGGCCTGAGGGAAAAGCAGGTCAGGCAATCCAACAACTTTCTCACAGATGCTGAATTTCTACAACAAAGTCTCCTCTAAGCAAGAGCTATACTTCATACAGGTTATTTAAAGGGGTCATATGATGAGATTTAAATTTTTCCTTTCTCTTTGGAGTGTTACAAGCTCTTGGTGCATAAATAAGATCTGTAGAGTAGCAAAGACTAAAGTCTCAAATCCAAAGAGATATTCTTTATAAAAGTTGAGACTTGTCCACGCCCTCCTTAAACGCCTCGTTCCAACACGCCCCCACATGTCTACGTCACTGAGTGGGAAGATTTGCACAACACCGCCCAGATGTTCATGCAAAGAAAGAAGGTGTAACTTTTGTTCTCATTGTTGCCACTGCCGCCATGTTGTTGAGACGCTGTGTGTTTCGTTGTGAAAGTGAAACTACTTTGTTTGGCCTTCCAAAAGAGGACCATATTCGCTTCATCATGCCTAGAGCTGATCCGTGCTGGACGCTGAGGAAATACATCAACTTCACGCTGTGGATCACAGGATCGGCTTTCACTATGGACGGAGTGGAGTCCCGCCACGGGGTCGT
>NC_056588.1:23403098-23403196 GCF_018340385.1 Cyprinus carpio
TTTGGATATGTGCAGAACGAGACGTGAGCAACAACCTCCAAATACATCTAGCCAAACCTGCGCGCGCTCGTCCTCGTCTGCACGCACACACCCGTCAC
>NC_056588.1:23403446-23412914 GCF_018340385.1 Cyprinus carpio
CATTGCAATTGCGTTTTAAAATACAACAACGAGCACCACGAAACCATTTAAAGAGGTGCATTCAGAGGTCTCCTTGACGGGAAACAGTCAACAAAGTAAAATGATCTCAAACGTACGGCGTGCTCTCTTCATTTTATCAAATGATCATAATCACATTTTCATTTTACAGTCCTGCTACTAGCATTTTATTCGGACTAAAACCCCTTTAATTCCGCTGCAGACGCATTTTGCAGCATTAAGCTTATTCATTGATTGTTAATTTAAACGACGATCGACCATGGAAATTATCAAATATTGACATCCCTAAATGCAAATGAGTTGGATGGAAACCTGGCTATTGTCTGCATCAAACCATGCTTCCGAATAAATGTCATTCACCGTTCTGGACTGCTCCAGGACAGCTGTCTCTCCGAGCACGGTGCTGTCTGTGAGCGGGGCGGAGTAACGGAGCCCTCAATCACGCTGCAGTGTTTCTGAGAGCTGCCACCTTCTCCACCCCATTTACAGAGTGAAATTCTCTTACTACCTTTATCTCCCAGGACTGTTGTTGAATCTTCCAAAAGTTTTGGCTTGGGGTCCTTCACATGCGGCAGCAGCACTTTCCACCGCACCAATAACACGGGGCTGCCCGCCGACGTGCCTGAATTTAAATCGGCGCTGCTAAACACGGATATCGGCCGATGCCGATATATTACAAAATAAATCGACACTGGTACGATATATCGGCCGACCGATATATCGGTCGACCTCTAGTCGTCATATGTGGTTGCAGCAAGCCCGCTGGCCGCCCCTTCATCAAATCCGCCGGTTCCTCACTCAATTCCGCTGTGTGTGACACATTTTATGGAGGACTGTTTCTTGAACCTGCAGAGTAGCCTACAATGAGTCTGTGTTCAAAGGCTGCTCTATAAAGTGGGGCAGTTCCAACTTTGCAAGGACAGTCTAGCACTTCTGACTCACAGCCTGTAAGTACATTTTTTATATTCAAAGAATTTGCCACTGATGATTCAAATGCGAGTTTTAAGCAGTGTAGAGTAGCGCTTGTTGTTTGTCGTTTCTCCGATCATAAATGCAGACATGGTTTTATGTTAATACAGCGCGATACGCAACACAATGCATAAAAACAGTAGAAGTCACTTTAATCACTAATTATGTCCCCACTGGATGCAACAAATGCTTTGTTTGTAATGGGTTTTATTGGTTTTGTTTTGTTTGGTTTTGTCGTGCTGGGAGATGGCATCACAGTATGTTAAGGGGCGTCACATTTCCATCACACGCTTGAGGCATTTGGCCAATCACAAAGCACTGGATAGCTGGCCAATCAGCGTACACCTCTTTTTTCAGAACGATGAGCTTTGTAAAAATCTACGCATTTCAGAAAGGCGGGGCAAAGAGGAGCAACAATAAAGTACATTATGTGGAAAATAATGTGTTTTTTGAACCTTAAACCACATAAACACATTGCATTACACCAAATACACAATATAATGTTCTTTTTAGCAACGTCATATGACCCCTTTAAAACGCAACTCTGTGTAGATTAAAGTACGGCTTATTTAAAAGTGTTGAGCATGGTTTAACTTTATTGGCATCAAGTGTCATTGATTCTGACTTATTTTTTAATTGATTAGTGATTTTTTTTCTTGTTTAATTAATTAATCTGAATATTTTCTGATTAGTCGATTAATCCTTTTGTTAACTTACCAATAAATAATAATAGCAACTTCTGCCATTAAACTTATGCTTTATTCAAATTTGCTAAATTTTAGGTGCAAATATGGAACTGACAACTTTATACTAGTGCTGTGTGAACGCAGCCTATATTCTGCTATTAGTAATAGGGCTCAAAAATAAGGACTGACAGATGTCCCGGGGGCAGCATGAAAGATGTTGGGGACAGTTGATGGAAAGTTTATCATTTGCATGTTTTTAAGCCTTGCCAATTTAAATATTCAAGTGATTTTAAAGCATTCAAGTGCAAGAAGTCATGAAAAACAACTACATCTCAGTCAACGCACAAGCCTCGTACTGCGTTTCTTTACTGTATGCATCTTCTTGTACTTAAAATGACAAATACATACAAAAGTGTCAAAATACCCGTCTTGGCGAGTATCCTCGAAAACAGTTGTCTCTTAAAGTTACTGCTGCTGTCACTGTCCTTAATTTTAATGTTAATTTGCAGCTTAACAAGATTAATCTATATTTATTTTACAGTGAAGAATATGCAATGTTATTTTACATTTGATTAACTTTTTGTACCTGAACACATACAAAC
Organism: Cyprinus carpio; assembly: GCF_018340385.1. Lineage (NCBI taxonomy): Eukaryota > Metazoa > Chordata > Actinopteri > Cypriniformes > Cyprinidae > Cyprinus > Cyprinus carpio. The sequence continues at coordinate 23,405,722 of NC_056588.1, forward strand.
CCAAAAACCTATGCATTGTTTAATTTTATCTGTTATGTTTATTTGTGCTATTGCTTGTGTAATTTGTTAAATTTTTCTTTTAACCCTCTATCAAAGTCGCGAAATTCCCACAAGACGCCATACTTAATAAAATAGACTGTAGTTCCTAATATGGTGTACACATCTTGTATTCCCTACCACTAGATGGCAGACATCTAGTACTGATTCTAGACCAACATAACGTCATGTTCCTATTCAAAGTGTTCGAGGAAATAGTAGCGCAAGTGAGCTCTCTGTCATTGATGTGGAAGGAAGTTCAGTTCATAGTAAAAGCACTGAATGGTGAGAGATTTAGAGAGAATCACAAATGGCTAATAAAAAAGTTGATACTATGAGTATGTGTGGCAAATGTTGATTCGGCTTCGATTCTGACTCTGAAGGGGAATATTTTGTCTTTTGAAAACAACGCATCGGTCGCCTAATAGTCACGCCTTCTCCCCAGTGCACATATTTGCAGTGCAGTGGAACTTCCGGCGGCAAGGCAGAGAGTGTTCAAGAAGCACAAACAAGTGATCATTTCACCCCTTTGCCAAATGGACATGTGTGCAGGGGTGAACATGGTCAGAGTGTTCATAGGAGAGCTGCTGCTGATCGCCAGTCTCTAAGGTCACCGGGCAGACAGTACAGGTGCAGTCAGTGTGGAGTAGGTACACTCTGCGCTGTGCCATGCAATGAGAGGTTGGTACCAGTACCATACTCTCAAGAACTATAAACTGTGTCACCTAGATACCTGATTGGACAGATAGCTGGCCAACTGATCAAAAAATAGGCACATGCATTTTACTATGGCACAGTAATATAGTAATAATGTACTACTTTTTCCGTTTTTTTTTCCTGATCATTTGGAATGAGAATAAAAAGACAAAAACCAAACAAACAAACAACTTGCAAATAAGTTCAAACATCCATTCAATATCTATTATTTCCTGAATATGACTGATGAACTGATCAAAAAGTTAACTACTGTTCACATGTGTTTTACTACTATATAGTGTAGTAATATAGCAATAATTTAGTACTTTTGTCCTGTTTTATTGTTGGCTTCCTCTTTTCTGATCATTTGGAATGAGGATAAAAAGACACAAAAAAACAAACAAACATGCAAATAAGTTCAAACATCAATTCAATATCTAATATTTTCTGAATATTATGAAATTTGAGATGGCCGTCCCTGGTGACGTCATAATATGCAAATTAGATTAGTATATTTACACCCCACATAAACTTTCGGTCATGCCCAACATTTTTCTAATTCACGGTAGATCTCTATCTTTAAGGCCTTTCAAAGCCACAAGCTTTTGAAATCTTGATGTCAAAATACAGCATTTTTTCCAAAAACCCAGGCGCCTAAAGGGTTAATAATGTTTGAACTTTTTATTTGTTAGTCTATTGGTTAGAATTGGGAATTGTAAAATTTAACTAGTATCTAAAATGTAGCTTATTTATTAGAATACAAGATAACATGGTTCAAAAACAATGATGAAAGCAACTGTTCTTTGTGGCAAGGTCAGTGAAAACATTGGCAGGGCGAGTACAAATCTGAAACACTGGCCCAACTGGACCAATAGAAAAAATCTTGTTGCCATGAATAGTGTTGAGTATGATTTACTTCAATGGAAAATTGTAACTGTAATTGTAATATTTTTCTGTTCTTTTTGGGAGCTACTGGAACAGTGATAAAGAAAAAAACACATCATACCTGAGTCTGTGAACAGGACGTTAAAGGATAGAGATGCTGAAGACTGACGCAAAGAGGAGAAAATACTGTACAGGCAGAGCAAGCTCACTGTTCATGATGTTCGAAATATATGAATAAAATGTAAATATTAAATTGTTGATGAGGGTTTATATTAATGTGTCACTTTTCTGACTGTCTTCAGAAAAGTTTATTTTCTTTTTTAAATCTCGCCTCAGTATAATGCATATTAAAGGTGTACTGAGCGAATTTTGCCAAACGATGTTGATATTTAAAAGCACCAAAACAAACACACCCATACCCTAACAGGACCTCACCCCGATTTTGATAACTCCACCCCACACGTACATACATCCTTGTCTGCGATGATGGTGGAATCTGCTATGCCTGCCAGCTGCAGTATATTCAAGCAAAAGCCAACACAGAAAAGTTGTGGGAAACAAAGCAAAATCAATGTAACTCATTGATCAAGAAGAAACAAAGCAACCTGATTCCCTTCCGCTCCTTGAGTTCTCTCCACCGCTGGAAAGCTACTCCAATATTTACGCGGTCCTACCTCTTGCCTGATCGTAACCCTTCTTTTTAATGTTTAGTTCCTCCGAAATGTTCATTTATTTTTTTATCTGCCATCTCTTGCTATGTATAGTGTGTTTTGGGACTTGGTCTGACACTGTGGTCAAAAGCGCTTTTCAAATATTGCTTAGTGCACCTTTTAAGTAGTGTTTCATTGTTGCTTGCTTATTTATGAGCAAGTAAACAACAAATTGCTTTAAATTAAAACAATAATACCAAATAATAATTGATAACTAATATCGGAATAAGCCAATTTACTTGTAGATAAAAAAGGCAGAATCAAAATACAAAACAAAAACAACAACAACAAAAGTTTGAAATCTGAACAGGTCATGAAAAATCATGATCCGTGCATCACTAATTAAAATACTAAATAAAGGCCTCAAACTGGAAGTACAATCTGGGCTGTCTCTTTCTATCCGTTCTTCAATAGGTAGATCTTGCCTTTTATAAAGGCTGAGGTCAGCGATCTTGGGCTTAAAATGGTTGGTGGCCACTGTCTTAGAATGTGATGCATTCATTCATTGATGCTTCAAAAGCATCTGTCCCATTATTATTATTGTATAAAATAGAGTAGCATGGACATTATGCTAAATATCTCCTTCTGTACTCCACAGAAGCCTTTCTTTTCTCATTAGCTTACACTTTGTGCCAATTTGAATCTAGTCATAAAGATCTCAGATTTCATGTGGCTCTTAAGAGAAACGTTTGGGCAGGACCATTTTAAGAGGAGATGGAAACGCCATGCAAATGTGTCTTTTTTTGTGCCAAGCATCTTCCTCCTACTATAAGAGACTCTTTGTGTGTGTATGTGTGAGTGTGTGGCACCTGCGAGCGGGAGATGGGTCTGTGGGCAGCTCACAGTGAGCTGAAGGCGGAGAGGAAGCCGCCATTATGTGCCCATCTGGATGCCAAAGGAACTGTCTTAAGCTAATGACTATTAAGGGTGATAACAGTGCTCTCATTCATCATCCAAGGAGCTTCATGAGCAGCATCAGTGTGCGCTAGAGACAAAAGAATGCTCGCGTTAACTACAGACCGTAGTGCTTGTATTGAGTCCAGAAGAAAGGCAGGAAAGTTGATCTGTTTATTGTGCAGCACTGCAATGCATGACAAAGCCAGATGAAAAATGCAGCCATGCCCTGATTTCACTGCATATGGAATAACAGCAAAAACATGTTCTATAAAGGCTCAATGCATTAAGTTGTTAGCATCACATTATTTGTCTGTCCACACTGAACGCTGAAATGCTGTGTGATTCAGATTCAAAAGATATTTTCAATATTGAGCTGTGATTTGTGTGACTAAGGGTATGTGACCCACAGTAAAGAACAACAGAAACAAAAAAAAGTTGCCAACACAATGTCTTGGCTTGCACTTTGGTTAAAGGTGTGCTGGCATAGACATTAAAATTTCTGGAGGTCGCCAAGCTCCTGTAGTATTCTCAACTGCTGGACACACATCAGGTAGGGCTGCACGTTTAGATTATTATTTAAACTTGGTTTTGGATTATTACATTGATATTGTATTTTTCGATTATTCCCTTGAAATTGTAATTGTGATTATTAATTATAATTATCACAATTTACACTGAATGATGTTTATACCATTGTTGTTTGATGGAACTGCATGTCGTATAGTGCTTTTCTATAGTATTAAGCCCCAAATGTCAACTATACATCAGATTGGTTTCTTCTTTAAATTATAAAAAAGTAAAAATATGAAAGGTATTATAATGTTATACTAAAACTAAAATTAAAACAACGAATAAAAAAACTTAAGATAACACGTAGAAAGAAAAAACACATCTTAACACAGAATAACATAAGTGGACTTTAATACAATTAATTGCCGCTTTGAACGATTACGTAATTGTGGCATCCATAATTGTAATCGCGATTAGAAATTTGATTAATTATGCAGCCCTAGTATCAGACAGCAGATCACATTGAGCTTTACTGCCTACATTAATAGTGGTCATATTGCTGCACATTTGCATAAAGCTACTCAACTGTGCCAATTGTATTTGTGTCCATTTTGCTTTGAATCGCTACCACAGGTCACTTTGTATCTTTTAAATGCTCATTGTGAATATGCCTGGGTTAGACTGCTATCTACATTCTAAATCTGCTATTAGCGCATTCATATATTTGTGCTAAAACAAAAATTAGATGATGTGCTGTGCAATGTTATTTCAGTATCCCTGATGTACTATTATAGTTTTTGTTAATATTATTTTCCCTGTTTAGTGTTTTTAAAATCAAATCTTTGCATAGCTATGACAGAAAACTGGCATCTATGCATTGGAAAAAAAAATGGGTAATCTTAAAAAATAAAGCATATACATAAACCCAAATAGAAAATAAAAGTTATTGCATGTGTCCTATTCTGTGTCCTATCCTGAAACATTGGTGTCTCATATTTTAGACCAGTCAATCAAAAACAGGCATAACATCTAATTAATATTAATCAACATATCTTGGCTTTTTACAGAAAATGTTCAGATGTAACCCCCTATGTAATCATGAACATTTTCATAGGTCACTGTAATTGAATTACACATTTTTTTCTCAGTAACAGTAATTGATTACAGTTACATTTATTTTGTAATTAAATTAGGCAACACTGTGACATGTAACTGTTTACTCCCCAACACGTGTCAAAACAAACAGCAAGTGGTGTCAGTGATTCAGCCTCTAGAGTCCACTCTTATACTGTATAATGACAACAGACTCTTCTCAGCCGCTCCAGCAACTGACGCAACCCGGTGTTGTATCTTAAGATGTTATGTTATGTTAAAATGCTGCCACTAGGTAATTTCACCACAACCTGGAGGCAGCGAAGGAGAAATAAAGAGAAAAGAAGTGTTGAGGCTGCTGCACGTTTGTCACTGCTGTGTTTTTTCTTTATTAGTAATAATGTAAAATACAACACCCGGAAAATTTTTTTTTTTTTTTTGCCACCGAATATTTGTAAACTTTGTCTTCACTGGAAATATAAGTAAAATTGAAGTTTACTTAATTTACATGAACTACATTTGTTGCAACTCTACGGCGCTTTTCCACCGTGCATGTTAGCTGCTAAGCATCGGAGACGGCGCATGGCTCCTCACTTCTTTTTAGTTTTCCCACTGGTAATAGTAATTCCGGTACTTTTTCTTTCAGTACCACCTCAGCTGAGGTTCCAAGCGAGCCGCATCTGCTAACAAATCGTGACGCGGCAAACCGCGGTTGATTACCGGATTTGCCAAAGAGAATCGGCCACTGCTCATGTCACTGAACGTGCGCAACACGAGACACTAGACCCGCCAGATTAAATCAGCACAGCCGGGGAGGATCAAACGCAACAGTTTCGAATGAGCACACTTTTTTTTAAACAACAAAATAATGGCTGTTTCATGGTCGGTTGAGGAAGTACAGACATTCCTCTCGATTTCGATAAGCTGAGAAAGCGGGATCCAGCAGAAGGCCAGATGGGATGACATGGAATGAAATTTTCTCAGGAGGTCGGGCAGTAGAGGCGCAACTATAATGACATATCTATAGGCCCGCCCACTTTAAAGCCGTGTACTAAACTGCAGTGTAAACGCAAACTGAGCCGGTGAAGTTCATGCAGTGGAAAAGCGTCATTAGGGTGCTTTCACACTTGGTTCTCTCCCCTGCCCCCTTCGCCGGACTGTGTTCACATTATATTATTTGGGTCCAAAACCGCGGTTTGTTTGCATCATCAAGCAAGCAGCTGTTTACCCCACTGCATAGTAACAACGGCACAGGAGAAGGCGGCAAAACGCGTAGCATTCAGTTTTATATTTATTGTTTTTGAACCGTTGGTTTTGTTTCCAAAGCTTCAGTGCATAACGGCACCTTATGTCTGTTTTATGAATGTACTGTTCTGTTTGCAGCACGTCAGTCACGTTTGTCAGGAAAGTGAGTGAAACATAAACAAACAAACACACATTTTTATCAAAAAATTAATAGCGGTGCTGTATTACATCTCACATCAGCAAATCTAACGCATTTCAGAGTTCTCTTAAACTGCACTCCCAGACCACCCCCTTTTAAGTGGATCTAGGGTGCACGGCTCCTGCGCGACTGAGTTCGAAGACCACGCTCACATCATCCGCTAAACGCACTCAAACTCTGATCGGCCAATTGAACCCGGTTGTGCACCAAAATTATTTTTTATTATTCTGAACTCTATTGGGGTTAGACAACACTGCCTGCGGACCTACTCATTGCTCGAAATCATACTCTAGATTTACTACTGTCACATGGAATTGATGTTGATGGTGTTGGAAATTATGCAGCCGTTTACGATATATCAGATCATAATTTAGTTTTGTAAACTTCATATAGCTAAAACTGTAAATTTACTTTAGCCATACAAGTATGGTAGAACCATTATCACTTCTACCACAAAAAGACTGGTTTCTTAGTAATCTTCCTGATGTATCCCAATTCCTTAGCATATCCAAAAACCCCTCAGAACAACTTGATGACGTGTAACAGAAACTATGGACTCTCTCTTTTCTAGCATTTTAAATACAGTTGCTCCTTACGCTAAGGAAGGTAAAGGAAAAACAGTCTGACACCGCGTGGTGTATCGAGCACACTCGCACTCCTAAAGAGAGCAGTTCGAAAATGAGCCAGCTGGAGGAAAACAAAAACTAGAGGTATTTCGTATTGCTTGAGAGAAAGTAACCTATCTTAAGCAAAAACATAAAAAACTGCTAAATCTTGATTACTTTTCGCCTTTAGAAGAAACAAACATAACCCCAGGTGTATATTCAATACAGTGGCTAAATTAACTAAAATAAAGCACCAACAAGTGTTACTTCTCAACATCACAGCAGTAATGACTTTATGAACTAGCAATACAACCGGAA
>NC_056588.1:23413323-23463116 GCF_018340385.1 Cyprinus carpio
CACAAGGCTCAGTACTAGGGCCGTTACTCTTCACGCTTTACATGTTACCCTTCGGAGATATCATCAGGAAACACGGTGTTAGCTTTCAGTGTTATGCTGATGATACTCAGCTCTATATTTCTTCGCGGCCCGGCGAAGTGACCATCGTGGCAGTCGACCATCTCCACAACATGCCAGCACCACTGTGAAGTGCGATTAGTCTCATGACCAGTTGTCACTATTTCACACTTTTCTGCCGTTCTCTCGCGACACTGTCGGCCCATGGGATGTCAAACGTAAGGGGCCCCTCCGTCCATGTTTATATATGGTCCGGTGCCACGTTGTATTCAGTAACCTGCTTTTTAACGACTCACGGAAACTGTCCGACCTTAGCTTGGAAGTCTGCTGGCAGTTTCTGACACAATGGTTGTCCGTGCTCTTATAGATAGCGGTTGCGTTGCATGAAGCGTTAACACCACGAAGTCCCAGCCATCAAATCATGTATGTTCATCTCCTTGGCTACGTACCATGGCGTGGAGACGCAACGGCTACTGCACTGTTGACAACCTTCATCTCCTCCCCGCAGCGGGCGCGTTGTTCAGCACCCAGCTGGGACGTCGTTCCTCCGCCCAGATCTGGCTGGCCATCTGCTGTCAGCCCGCGGTTAGCTTTTTTTTTTGGGGGCCGGCATGGGGAGGGAGAGGAACCCGTGGGACGCCAGCCCGCACAAGGTCGCCCGCACTAGCTCCAAAACTTTTCCTTTCTGCGGCTCGATTTACCGGTTTTCGGCTGCGATTTTTACTAGCTGCAGTTTGTAATCTGCAGAATAGAATTTTCTTTTTGGGGGCGTTTTTATTTGCTTCAGTCCGTTCCAGTTGTCTTTAAGTTAATATTTTCAGGTAACAGTTTTCAGTGTTTTTCCAGTTGGTAGACTACAAGCACTTGCGCTAGAGCGCCCTCTCGCGGCTGAGACGGTATGTTTTCTATCTATTGTTAATTTCTCTTGTTTCCTTTTCTGTTTTTTTGTTTCTCTCGGTTTCATTTCCTCTCAGTTTTCCTGTCCAATAAATTGATAATAAGTCCGCACCCTGACTATAAGTCGCAGGCCCACCAAACTAATGAAAAAAATTGACTTATATTCCGTAAAATACGGTACCTAGAATATCAAAGGTCAACCTGCAGAGTATGAGCGGCGGACACGCAGAGATCCTTCTCCCCTGTGTTAGCGCCCAAACTGACCTCGGAAATCACCTACCCTAAACATTTTTCGGGACGGCAGACACACTCTTGTTTAAATCTAGATTAAAGACCCCCACATCTCTTAACTGGCCTACACATAACACTACTAATACCCCCCTTCTAATATCCAAATAGTTGTTAAAGGATTTTTTAGGCGCATTAATATTTAGGCGTAAACCGGAACCGGGAACACTTCCCCATAACACCTGATTGTACTTGCTACATCCGTTAGGAAGAAATGGCATCTTACGCTCATATTAGTCTGATTTCTCTCTATTCCGATGGTCACCGTAGCCACCAGATCCAGTCTGTATTCAAGATCAGAGGGTCACTGCAGTCACCCGGATCCAGTCTGTATCCCAGACCCAGATGGTGGATCAGCACCTAGAAAGGACCTCCTACAAGCCCTGAAAGAACAGAGGAGACACAGGATAGAGCCCCAGAGACCGATCCCCTGTAAAGACCTTGTCTCAGACGACCACAGGGACAAGACCACAAGGAAACAGATGATTCTTAAAGTGAACAATCTGACTTTGCTGCAGCCTGGATTGAAACTGTCTGGTTTCGTCCTGAGCCAGAGGAGAGAACTGGCCACCCAACCTGAGCTGGTTTCTCCCGAGGTTTTTTTTCTCCATTCTGTCACAGATGGAGTTTTGTTCCTTGCCGCTATGTCGCCCTCTGGCTTGCTTTAGGGTGGGACACTTCATTTACGCGTGATATGTTGACTTGATTGCAAATTATTGCACAGATACTATTTAAACTGAACTGCGCGCATGATGACATCACTGATTTCAATGATGAACTGCCTTTAACTGTCATTTTGCATTATTGACCACTGCATTTTCCTAATTGATGTTCAGGTGCTTTAATGCAATCTTTTTTGTTTAAAGCGCGATATAAATAAAGCTGACTTGACTTGACTTGACCAAAAAGTGCTAGTGTGCAAAGCCCCCCTACTGTGTGGTGGATTGTTATTCCAGCATGATTTGCATAGGGCTGGATTGGGAGAATAAATGTTGAAATCAAGTATGTATTTTATGTGATTTTTGAGTAAAGGGAAAGACCTGTTAGTTCAATGTTCAGTTATACTTAACTTTTGTCAGATTAAGTACTTGTTATGGTTGTAGGTGGCCTACCAAGTATGTTTGCTTTACCTAATGAGCAATAGCGGTGCTAATGGCGGTGCAGTGGTCAGTATCTTCCCAACGTACTCTGTGCAAGCTAAAATACACTTGACTTAGTTCAACTAAAATAAAATGTTAAAATGTTCTATGGTAGCTGAATATGTATATATATATATATATATATATAATATTATACTATATATAGTATAAATAAATGTTTTATGGTTTTAGATTTTTTATTACACGATAATACCCCTGCCGCTGTGTCATCAAACATGATCTTCAGCTTACACATTAACACGGACAACAAACATGTGTGCGTGCTTTGGAAAGTGCATTCACTATTCACACACAGGAGAATGCAGCCATAAGCTCACAACTTTGGTAGGATGTCTCGATCTGTGCCAGACACAATAAGAGAGAACAGAGGAGCGAGGAGGAGCACGAGAAGGAGGAGGACAAATACCAGCCCCCTACCCCCCTGCCTGACAGCAGCCTCCCTGAGCGATTCATTCTCTACTCTGCCGACCCATAAAAAAAGGGGGTCAGGACCACACCACCACATAGAGGTGTTTGCCACAATCCCTTCCAGTGCGGTGGTCCACAAACCACAAAACAGCAGCCAGGACAGTGACAAGCTATGACACAGGACGAGGGAGGAATGATGGGTGTGCGGGTGGAGCACGGGCCTGTGTAAGATGGAGGTTGTGAAGGTGTCATGCTGCATTAACAGTGTGGGCTGCCACAGCATGAGTCTACTAATGGTTTCTCTCCTGCTGTTGCTGTACGTACAGGAGTCCCGCTCCGCACACAGCCACAGCACGCTGATGCCAACCGTGAAAAAAGCTAATGAGATGTTCGATGAGTACAAAGTTTCACTATTCTCATTTGCTGTCAAGAAAAACAGCACATGTTCATAAGGTCAGCCCATGATTAAATATTTCATAGCTTCTTTTTTGTAGCCAACATTTTTGTTTTATCTAAATAGTCATATCATATATAGTCATATTTATTTTATCTAAATAGGTCGATGCATTAATATATGTAGGTGTATGTGTGTGTGTGATAGGTATACCAAGTTATCACTGCGGGTGCGTGTGGTGTGTGTTGTGTGTGTATGCGCAAAATATTGTACTTTATTTTTCATATTAGGTTTATGTTTGTTTTATATATTAATATAATTAATTTTATTTATATATTTATATATTAAATGTACAATTTGCTTAGACTGAAGGAGTTGGACCTTTTTTTCCACCATCAAACCATGATATAGACAGACCCACGTTCAGTAATATCCCATCCCAATGTGAGATCAGATTTCGCTATTGTTTTGCCCAAATATAGAGTAACTGAACTATAGATGCCAATATAATCTATCTAATATAATCTAGCCATCCTATCTGGTAAATAAAGTGTCGCTAACTGAGACCAAGATATAGTTACTGACACTCGGATATAATCAACTCTTAATATCCTTTCCAATCAAGCGTCATGTGAAGTGTGAGTCAGGACATACTCTCCAATCCTCTCAGCGTCCTTGTTTAGAGGCACACTCAACATCCCAACAGTACCTTTGTTTCCATCATAGACGACTGGTTTTGGGTGCAGGAAGGGGCATTTTTACTGTTTTTATAAAGCAAGCAGTACTGCACAACAGTTCATGTGCTGGTCAGTCGCGCTAAATTAGAACCTAGCGTAGATAATAACCACGTGTGCTTTTTAAAACCAGTATGCCACAACAGTGGGAAACTCTGCATATTCATGCAGTGTGCGGATGTCAAAAGATGTTAAATCCGATTAGAACAGTTTGTGACATAAAACACACACATCAACCCCATCACTTTATTCAGCGTTCATGTAAACACTACGTTCGGATTCGTCAAACAGAACAAAATCATTCCGATGGAAGCCAAAAAGTGGTCATATAAATGTACCTAGTGTTTCTGCTGTTTGTCAGCGCTAGGTCTGCACGATATATCGTTTCAGCATCAAAAACACGATGTGCACATCAGCGATAGTCACATTGCAGGATGTGCATTGTTTAGTATAGACCTACTGATCGTAATTCCGTATGGACCAGGTATCAGGGTTAGATTAATTGCAAAGTTTAAACCATCATACAATGAAGGTTCTAATTTGCATGTGTTTTGGTCCTGTCAGTTTAAACTTTCAAGCGATTTTAAATCATTTGAGCATGAGAAGGCGCAAAATAGAGCTCAATTATGAACACACATGCAGTTTTCTTTGCTCACCACACAGACACCATGTCTACACCGACCCGCGACAGCTGTCGTGTCGCAAAGCTAAAGTCTGTCTACACTAGCATGCGAACAACGTGGACCGTTGCAAATAATTTGAACTTTGTGTCAATACTAGGGCTCGGTGATATATATAAAAAAATTTATATCTCGATTTGTCAAAATCTTTTACAATATTCGTTATATATCTCGATATGTTTGCATTTGGTTTTAAATAATAAAAAAACATGATGTTCTTTTGCCCCCATAAAAAAAACAACAACAAAAACAATTTAGATTGAACAGCTATTTTTACAAAATAAATACTGAAATGTTTACTGTGCCATTCGAGTTAGCAGTAAACACTACATAATAATAATCTAGAACCAAGTGATCGTACACTACTGCTTTTTATTAAATGAAACACATGTAGGCCTATATGTCGTACCTGAAAGTAGTGCAAACCACACCCAGTCCAAGTGCATTGTCAACTTTTTTAGTGCATGCAATTTTACAATTTACACTGTGCAACTGGGGAGAAAATAATTAGACTGGCATAAGTATTTTTTTTACAGGCATTTACTCGCTAAGAACACAAGTCTGTTAACGGTCTCTGGTTTAAGAGAAGCTCTGTGGTATGATAAACTATATTCCCACTGGCACTTAAAACCCTCTCAGGTGGGGAGCTAGTTGCTGAAGCACATAGGTATTTCTTTTATATTAGGGCTGGCTTGATACCGCTTTTTCAGAACCAATACCGATCCGATATCAATACAGTTTTTGTAATCAGTGTAGAATTTCTATACATCAATGTGTAGTTCAATCATCAGTCTTTTGTATGTTACACACAATCTACTAAATATAGACAGCTTCATTATAAAGAAAAATAACAAACAAAAAATTATATAATCATATTCTATGACAAAAATACTATTATTATTGTAAGGTTAATTATAAAGAAAAATAACAAACAAAAAATTATATAAATGAGTGCACAATAATTTTGGTTACCCAAAATTTTGAAATCCTAAACTTTTAGTGGAAAAAAAAAAAAGCATTATTTAGTGGGTAACAAATAAAAGTGAAAAAGTGTGGGACTAAATCCGGTAGGCCTACACAATGCTCTTTGTATTGTTGTAAAATACATTAATGAAAAACAAGTAATATATTTAAATATAAATATAAACTTTAGTTATTAGTTAGCATCTGAAGTAGGGATGTTCGAATTTTCAATCATTTCTATGATCGATCATCGTTTTAAATTAACGATCAATTAATCAATTAATGGTAAACCTTAATGCTACAAAATGCGTTTCTATTGCCAGCAGGCACGCACAAAGGTTGTGCAAAAGCCACTCAAAAAAAAAAAAAAAAAATTTCTCACTTGAATTAAAGGGGTTTTTAGTCTGAATAAAATGCTAGTTGCAGGATTTATAACATGAATAGATGTGATTAAGATCATTTGATAAAAGGAAGAGAGCACGCCGTATGTTTTGAGATCATTTTACTTTGTTGACTGTTTTCTTTCCCGCAGGGAGACCGTGCGTGAACGCGCCTCTTTTAAATTGTTTCGTGGTGCTCATTGTTGTATTTTAAAACACAATTGCAATGTTTTTTAACTGACATTATGGCATTTAAAATAAAATCTCCCAAACATAGCCCACCCCTAACTGTGGCGTGTGTGGCTGTGCTGTGCAGTCAGAGAACCACTTCCATCCCCAAGTAGGGCTCGCACACTGCTCACATCAAACATTTTTATCGGAGTATTATGACCAGTACTTAATTTGATCCTGTTTGGTTCTGTTACGGAAAATGTCAGATTTTTAATTTTTGCATTCCAGTAGGCCTACTTGCTTTAAAAAATCCGGCATTTACAGTGCATTAGATCGTGAGCATGCCTTGTGTGCATTACGAGGAAGAGTGAGCGCGTTTGGATGTATTTGGAGGTTATTGCTCACATCTCACTCTGCACAAATCCAAATGTTTCCATATTTGCAATGTATTTCGAATGTTAAACTATTATTTATAATGTAAACTAGGCTTGTACTTTACATGCATTTGCATATAGACGAAAAAGATCATCTCTCTTCACATGAGGAAAAACGTCTTTGGCATAACAGCAGAGTGTACTGGTATACTACGGTCTATTTACAACTGACCAGTGTAACCTGTTATACGTTTGGTTGACTTATTTAGATAATGAACTGCGATGTAAGTTTGAATTGTTTGAATTGTTATAATTTTGGTCTGCGGTGTGATTTTGAATTGTTATAATTGGTGAGATAGATGCAAAATAGAGATTTTTGCAGCTGAGACATAAAAAAATAAGTGTTAACTTTCATTTGTGCGCACACACAATAAAAACAGATGATTTGTGCTCTTGTAAAAGAGCCACACTTCTGTTTTAAATTCGTTATCTTAATTAAGTCAGATTTTATTATTATATATATATTCTTTTTTTTATTTAAACAAATTGTTATTTTTATGTTAGGCCTATTACTTATATAGGCTATGCATTTTCTGTAAAGCATCCCATTTTGTCCCAGGGCTTGAGAACCTATGCCCTAGTTAGGTCCGTGCAGAAACTTGTGAACGATACTCGGTGTCACCGTTTAGTGACATCATTAAATGCTCTGGGAAAACGTATTGTCTGTGTTGGTCAAAGCACCTTTTAATTGCTGTTTTGAATCCAGCATTTATTTATTTACAAATTATAAGGTCTGATTATGACAAGTGTGGTATAAAAGCTTTGGTTATTAGAGGAATAATTGGTTAGCTGGAAAATGTTACATCGCACCATGCTTTTGGATGTGTTCCAACCCATAGCCTACATTTACGCGACTTTGTTCTGGTTTGCCGGTTGGTCACGAATTTCCACAAATTCAATAATATTTAGGCATGGTTTCTTTTCCTAAATCCCCACCATCTAACCCCCTAATTTCACAGGTTTATTTTATTGTCTTTCACTTTTAATCACTGTTTTCGCATCTCTTACTGTGGTAAACATGCGGGAAGCAAAATGAAAGATTTCATTAATTAAGAATTCGTTTGATTTATTAATTTGTTCCCTTATTTCAGTTAAATCATGGGTTATTTAAGGAACAAAAATAAATGAAACATGGACAGTTGCCACAAAATAAGTCATAGGAACGAATGAACTATTAAGTTGATAGCCTTTTTGTCCTGTGTCCTGCAGCCCTGCAAAGCACACAATATAAAAACAGTTTTCTGGGGAAATTGCTTAGTTACTACATTTCTATTGCTTTCCATGTTGATAATAAATTTGGGTTGTTTCTATTTTAATGTACTTTTAAAGTTTAAATCTTTAAAAAAAGCTTAATTTGTACATTATGAATGAATGTTGATGCGTTTATATACCGTCACCGTCACTCACAGCCGCTCACACGAGCTGCACGTAGCCCAAAATCAAGCAGGTCTGAAGTGGATGATAAAAACCTTTCATCAGAATTGTCCTAAACCCAAAACAATATCCGTTCTTGTCTTAGGACAACATTGATTAACTTTTTGATCTACTTCAAATTTTGACTACTTTAAATTTAAATATATAGCAGAGTAATGAGGCAGCAACATATGATAGACAAGACGAACTAGAAAGTCTATTAATAATCTTTCATTGCGCAAAAGTGTTATAATACTAAAGGCTCCAAATACGGAGTGGCACAAAGCGCTTATGCGCATCCCGTGCACAGAATGACACACTTGAAGCAACACTGAGTCACAGAGCGCAGCGCTCCGCATAGAGAAGTTCAAAGCACAAAGAGAAGAGATATTGATGCGTATTAAATATGTGCGTTAGTTTACTGAGCCTTTTCTTTTCACAGTTTTAAATTTCAGTTCCTGTGCTCGTTAAGAACAATTCATAGTGCTCTCTACTCCGGTCTTGTGATTCTAACCAGATATCTGGTAGAAATTTACACCATTTAGAAAACAGCACGAAACTCCAGCAAGATAAATCCCTTTTATGCGAGAAACCTATTTACAGATCAAGTATAACATTAGGCACATTTCATCATCTTGGAGAGAGTTTTATCGTCTTGGCTGTCGTAACTGAATGCGACTACGGCGATGTGGGGAAAGACACAGAGGAGACAAATTGCTAAATAAACTTGTTATTTTTGTTTCTCCGTGTACAAAGTATTGTCGTCGCTTCATAACATTTACGGTTGAACCACTGATGGCAGATGGACTATTCTGATTATGCTTTTCATACTTTTCTGGACCTTGACAGTGTAATTTACATGGCATTCAATGGGACAGTCACAAGCCTCCCGGTTTTCATCCAAAATATCTTAAATTGTGTTCCGAAGATGAACGAAGCTTTTACGGGTTTGGAACGACATGGGGGTAAGTGATTAATGACAAAATTTTCATTTAGGGGTGGAGTATCCCTTTAAAGCACTGTCTTTCCTCAGTCCACTGCTGTTTGGATTTCATGTGATTCTCATTGTGGTGGTGATATTATGATAACTCAGTTTCACTGATTTATTTGATCAAAAGTAATTCCATTGTGTAAGATCATTTAGTAAGACAATTTTGCAAAGTAATTTCCAAACTTTGCCAGGCAGACGAAAACATTCTGTGATCAAACAGGCCACAATCAACTTGTTAACACGCTCCACAGCGCCACCCAGTGCATTTAGTTGTAACTGAATTTTAGGGTGTGCTAAGGATTTATCATGGATTCCCTGCATTTGTGGCCAGCAAAGCAACACATAATCATAATAATCATTACAGATTGAATATTCGAATATTCTACTATTTGTGCACACCCCTACAATGTTTCATCTGACAGTATTTCTTGACCTACTAGCCTATGGATCAGTTGGGCAATATTAATGCATGAATAAACCAGCCAATTTTAAAAACAAAAGCTTCTAAACAACATAAACATCAGTTTTCCACTCGTAATATAATTAATAAACTCAAATGAATTCTGATTAAACATATAAAAGCCATTTCCCCAGTGTGACCTTTCAAGTCAACTTCTGTTTATGCAACACAAACTCTCTTCTCACACCAAGACAAGACACCTCCAAAAAAAAAAAAAAAAAAAAAAACCCTGTCACCGCCCTTAGCAAATGAAACCAGAGAATGCCCTGCCTGCCTATTTGTATTGCAAACTAGTGTCTACTTTTCAGCCAGGCAGGAAAAGACACAGGGGGGACGGCACCTCCAGGAAAAGCAGGAGAGAGAGTGGAAAAACCTGTTCTGGGTAGAGCAGGACAAAAAAAACACCTTCAACTCAAAACCACCTCATAGCTGCAGGTGAATCAGACATAAACAGATCCGCAGATACCTACAGTTCAGCTGTTTAACAACTCAACAGCAACAAACTACATGAAACACTAATGACTACAAGTAGAAAAGACTTACTTCAAAAATAAAGAGGATGGAGTCCAGCTCCTCCCGTTGAGCTTTGTTCCCTGAAAGAAAAGAAACCGAAATAGTTATTGTGTCATTTTACATTCACCCTTTATTATTGTTTATTGACTCAGGCTTGTGCTTTTTCTCTGATTAGCTGTATAAGAATGAAGATCTTGTGACTTCAAAAGGTATATATAAACTTTTTAAGGCACCATTTTGGCAGTACTTTGAGGACTAACTGCTTAGCCTGAAACTATTCAAGTGAAGCTATGGCTCTGAAAGTGTGCACTGAAGTCTGGAATAAATAAAATCACCAAAATCTCGTTGTTGCTCATTGTTAGTTCATGTTAGCTTACACATTAACTAATGTTAATGTACAGAGCTTATTGTAAAGTTTTATTGGCAATTATTTGTGCTTTAGCTGCTCGCATTTTAGCATGTTGTTACGGGAAGAGCACATTCACGATAGGAGTTACACATTCAGACTAGCAAGGTCAAATTCACTTGCATTCCTCTGAAATGTTTAAAAAAAAAAAAAATGTATATATATATATAAATATATAGTATATATATATAGATATATATATATATATATATATATATATATATATATATATATATATATATATATATATTTATAATCTTGAGGTGTTACATTTTTCTTCATATTTTTTTTTTCTTCACAAGCATGTGCATAGGGATTGGAAAGTTGCCAACCACTGCCAGCATTTTTAATAATTTTCACAAAATTTCCATGGCCCCCCAGAATATTTGTTGTATGAATATCTGAACATGCAATGTGTCAATAAATAAAGAAATAAATAAATAAACATTTTATTCTAACTTCATGCATTCTTTTTTACCCCTTAAACACTTGTAAGTTTAATTTAAAACAATAAAATTAAAAAACACTCCCAAAGCTTACACAGTCTTAAACCACTTCCTGGATCGACACTTCATTTGGTAGCGTTACAGTTTTGATTTATGTGCTGATTAATGTTTGATGGTGTTATTTTGCATATGCATCTGCTTACATATGTGATCGCTTATTTCTGCTTCTTCTTCACCATGTTTTAATCCAGAAGTTTAATACTCTTTCAGAAGATGTGTGATAGCGCCTCCTACCGTATAACAGTGAAAACATGGAAAGCTGGTAAATTCTGTAAATGGCGGGGCAAGGGTTAAGTGCATGAGGTGGAGTGCCAAGCTGTCATAAACATAACATTATAATGAGAAGACTGTTGTAACAGAATTCTTTGTACTTTAGTTTCCCGTGTTTTTTTTTAGCGTGTTGCTATGGGAAGAGTACATCCACAACAAGAGTTACACATTTAAGACTCACATGTATCACAGTTGTGTTCAAAAAAATAACAGTACAACATCAGTAACCTAATGAACCACTGTTATTAGCAGTAGTAATATTTCTGCATTGCAAAAATTTACTTGTGGATGTAGTGGTGTAATAGAAAAACAACAGCCCAAACCGGTATGACATGCATGCTGCTTGCTCTGAGTAACTGACTAATGCACTGAAAGGGGTGTGTTCAAAATAATACCTGTGTGGAGTTTAATTATATAATTCATTTATTCTGTGAAAAAAAAACAGGTGTCATGAATTGTCCTTTATTAAAGAGGAAGGGGAGAAATGTTTCGCACATAGATATAAAACATATTTCCTTCTGAATTGCACAGTAAAATGGGCCAAACAATGGGGAAAAACATAATTTGATTAAAAAGTTGATCGGAGAAGGTAAAACTTATAAAGAAGTGCAGCAAATTATAGGATGTTCAGCTAAAATGATCTCAAACGCTTTAAAATGGCAACAAAAACAAAAATCACACAAATGAAAACAAGCAACTACTGTTAAAACGGATCAAAGAAAGGTCAGAATGGCAAAGATCCAGCCAATCATTACCTCCAGAAAGTACTGTAGGTACTGTTACAATAAGACGTTGTTTGTTTGAAGCTAAGCTGTCAGCAAGAAGCCCTTGTAAAGCACCATATGCAGAATGGCATGTGCAGAATCAGTTCAAATTTGCCAAGGAACTTATCGATTGGCCCAAAGAGAAATGACATAACATTCTGTGGACTGAAGAGAGTAAAACTGTTCTTTTCAGATCTAGTGGTCATCGACAGTATGTCAGACGACCCCCGGGTACTGAATTTAAGCCTCAGTACACTGTGAAGACTGTGAAGCATGATTGTGCAAAAATCCTGGTATGGGGATGTTTTTCATACTACAGTGTTGGGGCTACTTATAGTATTCCAGGTATTATGGATCAGTTTGAATACATCAAAATATTTAAAGAGATTATGTTGCCCTATGCCAAAGAGGAAATTCCCCTCAAATGGCTGCTGTTTCCAAACACACAAGTACATGAGCAA
The DNA here is from genome assembly GCF_018340385.1 of Cyprinus carpio. Taxonomy (NCBI): domain Eukaryota; kingdom Metazoa; phylum Chordata; class Actinopteri; order Cypriniformes; family Cyprinidae; genus Cyprinus; species Cyprinus carpio. The sequence goes on from NC_056588.1 coordinate 23,425,674, forward strand.
CATCTTGGTTTGAGACACAAAGGATTGAGGTAATTGAGTGGCCAGCTCAATCATCTGAACTCAACACAATTGAAAAATTGTGGGGTGACATTAAAAATGCAGTTTCTGAAGCAAAAAAAAAAAAAAAAAACAGGCTTGATAACATCTCCTAATACTTGATATGTGTACACTATATTTGAAAGATGGAAATAAAAGCTATTAAAATATTTGCACTTTATTCACTTTCATTAAGGCACTGCTATTTATTTGAACACAACTGTACCTCAAGTTTACTTTTGCACTGGTGTCATTGAGTAGACAGATAAAAGTTGTAATATTACTTTTATGTTGTGTCAATATCTGATTTATTTCATATAGGATCAATTTGGATAATTATCCTGCTAACCAAAGCACTTCAGTTTACCGGTTTTCACAAACATAATGTTTTACTCAAAATCATTTCATTACAGTAATGACATGCATAACCCATTCATCTGATTCAAATATTATATATATAACATGAGTTCATGACAATAATTAATTAAAAGGCTCACAGGACTCATTTGTTCATGAATCAAACTTCAACCCCAATTCCAGAAAAGTTGGGATGTTTTTGTTAAATGCAATATCATCAAGAATCTGTGATTTATTAATTCTCTTTAACCTTTATTTAACTGACAGAAGTACAAAGGAAAAGATATACAATGTTTCACTGACCAACTTATATGTATTTTGAAAATATTATATATATATATAAATTAAAGCTGCAACACACTCCAAAAAAGTTGGCACAGAGGCATAATAAAAGTGAAAAGACTATAGCATATTCATGTTAAACTCTTTTGAAACGGTTTACAGTAAGCTGTTGAATTGGTAATAGGTGAGGTAATCATGTTTGGGTATAAAAGTAGTATCTCAGTCTTTGCAAAGAAAGCTGGATCATGACTCATTAATTTAAGCGAAATTTAATTATAAAATTGTCTGACAAATCAAAAATCACATTTCTCAATGCAAAATTGCAAAGAATTTTGGTCTTTGTCCATCTACCATACTTATTATTGTGAAAAGATTCAGGGAATCCAGAGAAATCTCAGTCTGTGTAGGGCAAGGCAGGAAACCTCAGTTGAATGTGTGTGACCTTTGAGCCCTCAGAATGCACTGCATGAATAACCGTAATGCTGCGCTGGTAAATATAGCCATATAGCCACACAGCCACAAACCGCTGCCGCTTAACACAGTCTGCCGCTGCATTCAAGAAATGCAAATTCAATTTTTATTTACACAAGGAGAAATCTATACATCAATTCTTGGCAGAGATGCCTGCGAGTTCTCTGGGTCTGAACTCATCTCAGATTGTCCAAAAGACTATGAGAAGAAATGTGTGCTGTGCACAGATGAGTCCACATTTCAGTTTGTTTTGGGAGAAAACAAACATCAAATTTTCAGCGGCAAGACAAAAGGGAGCATCCAGACTTTCATCAGCATCAAGTGCAAAAGCAAATGTCTGTCATGGTATGAGGGTGTATCAGTGCAAGCAGCATGGTGACTGGAATATGTGTGAAGGTATCATTGAGGTGGAGGCACATGGGGACTGTACAGAGATATATACTGGATTAAAGATAACATCTTTCTTGGAAAGTCCATGGTTATTAGATCAGGACAATGCCAGATCTCAATCTGCATGTGCTACAACAGCGTAGTTTTGTGTGAATGTGACTGACTCCTATTGAAAACGTATGGCCCATCATAGAAAGAAGACTCAGACAATGATGACAGCGGATTGATAAATGAGCAGCTGAAGTCTTGTATCAAGTGAGATTGAGGAAAATTTTTGCTTGCAAAACTTTAAAAATTTGCATCCTAAATTCCCAAATGATTAAACATCATAATCAACTATCAAAATCAAAATTTGTTCATATTTACAAAATAAAATGAAGTTGGCCAGTGAAATCCAACTTTATTGGAATTGGGGTTGTATACTGTTCACATTGTATAGTTTTGTGTGCAACCCACAAGCGTCATTGAAATCCAACTTTATTGGTAACGATATGATCATGCACATCGCCATCACCTGCTTTCAAATGGAGCGGCATTTAATATACAGAGCCGTAGATCACTGACAAGCTAAGCAATATCGCGTTCATTATCGAAGGCGATTCATCTGCGCTAATGAACGCGATATTGCGTAGCTTGTCAGTGATCTACGGCTCTGTCTATTAAATTTGAAAGCAGCTGATGACGATTTAGCGGTAATCACGGAACCAGATATACTGACTAGATCATATCGTTATGTGCATGATCATATCGTTAGATATATCGCCCAGCACTAAGCATAACTCAATAAAAAGATGCATTTTCACACTACATTTTATCTATAAAACTTTTTATCATTATCAATTCAGACTGCAAAATCAAGTAAGATTTTTATGATTTTTGGTGATATTTTGTGAAGTGTTTTGAAGGTAAATGTTCTATCACTTTCTATAAAAAATATATAAGTATATACTAAACTTATCATGGACTATGAATATTTTTGGTTCCATGACAAATTGTCTGTGATAATCCTCACATCATTAATGTCTGCAGGCAAGTTGCTTGTTCATGTGTAATGCTTAGGTTTAGGAGTTTGCTCCTATACAGCATCACAGGTTTTCTTCAGAATGAGACTCCATCGTATGCTCTGCAGTGCACTGATGCATGCCAGCACTGAAATTCTGTGTTCCAGCATTTTAATTCCTGGTCTTTATGTTACTCAGTTAAAAACTCCTCAGCTGAAACATTAAATCACTCTCTTGATGTGCGGAGAAATGACGAGGTCTGAGTTTGAAACAAATACTTCTACTGCAGAATTGTGCTTTAGCATGAAGGACACATAACCTTCACTGAACACAGTGCACGAAAGCCTCTTTGGTCAGTGATGTGACTCAACAGAAACAAAAGCCTCATTAACTTCACATGAGGGTGCATGCTGGCAACAGCGAGGCAGGGCTGTCACATCAAGCTGAGGAATTGTAGGCTTGAATCTTTTTTTTTTTTTTTTTTTTTTTGCATTATTCAAAAGCCTTTTTCCAAAACCTTCGTCAGCTGCCTTTCTATCTAAGCAAACTACATTCTAATGTACCATGAAACTGGAACTGAATCTTTTACAATGTGTGACTGATTTGCAATGAACTACATTATAGATGAATGGAAATATTTAGATTAGATGTGAGGTGTGCTACAAAAAGAACTGAATCTTTTACAATTATTTTTTTTTTTTTACTAATAAATCAACTGAAACGAGCATAGACTAAAAGATCGATTTTTTTTTTAGTCAAGATCTTCAAATGTGAACTGGAATGAAATGCTGTTATCTACAGTGGGGGTATAGAAAAGAATCACATTTTGTTGCTTTGCAACCTAAATTGAAGATGGACACAGTTTTTGTTTTATCCAAATGTATTTATTAAGTGCAACTTATGACATCCAAGTGAAAGAAATAACACCTACATATAAGAAAAAAATAAAAAGAATAAAAACCAGAATCCCTAAGTTGGAAAAAGGATCAGCCCGCTTGTCAGTATTTTGTTGAATAATTTGCTTTAATTCCAGCCTTTAGTCTGCTGGGATTTGTCTCTACTAACTTTGCACATTTAGACTTTGCAATATTTGCTCATTCTTCTTTGCAGAACTGCTCAAGTTCAGTTCAGTTTGATGGTGAGCATTTGTGGACTTCAGTCTTCAAGTCATTCCACAGATTTTCAGCAGGATTTCAGTCTGGGCTCTGAAGAGGCCATGCAAGACATTCAGCTTTTTCTCCTTCAACCTCTGTGTGTTCACTTTTTCTGTGTGCTTTGGGTCATTGTTATGTTAGAAGGTAAGCCTTCTTCCCATTGACAACTTTCTGGCAGAGAGCAGCAGATCCTCAAGAATTTGATGGTATTTCGACCCGTCCATTTTTTTTTCTATCCTGACCAGTGCTCCAGTCCCTGCTGCAGAGAAACACCCAAAACAGAGCATCACCACCTCCATGCTTTACTGGAGGAATGCTGTTATTTGGATGCTGAGCTGGATTGGATTTCTGCCAGACACATCGTTTGGTGTTGAGACCAAATAATTCAATTTTAGGGTGCTTTCACACTTGGTTCGCTTGCCTGATCTGAAGCCGAGTTTGATTGCTCCCCCCTCCCCCTGCCCCCACTGGACTGCATTCATATTTCACACTTGGTTCGCTTGCCTGGTTTGAATTGGGTTTTGATTGCTGCAGCTTTTTACTGCGTTGCTTAGGAATGATGGCGCAGGAGAAGGCGGCAAATGCATAACATTACTCTCTGCACTTCTATGTATTTACATTTTTGAACCGTTGGTTTTGTTTACAAAGCTTTGGTACATTGCCTGATCTGAAGCCGAGTTTGATTGCTCCCCCCTCCCCCTGCCCCCACTGGACTGCATTCATAAAATGAGATATACAGCTCTCTGCTTGCAGCGCGTCAGTCACGCTCGTCAGTATAGTTAGTGAAACACACACACAAACACACAATTTCATCAAATAATATGTCATTAATAGCGGTTCACTTCCGCGATTTGGTGTGATTGCGTTCACATCCTCATCGAACCGTACCAGAGTTCACATGAACCATACCCCAGACCACTGTTTTTAAGCGGACTTGGGTACGGTTCACGGGTGCGCACCAGAGTTCGGAAGACAGCGTTCACATCATCCAAACTAACTGAAGTCTGTCGTCAATCGGACCCGGGTGCACACCAAAAGTTCTAGTGTGAAAGCACCCTTAGTCTCATCTGCCTCAGAATCTTCAAGGTGTGTTTTGGCAAAGCTCAGTTGTGACTGCATATGGCTTTTTTCTTTAAACCTCCATGCAAGCCACATTTGTGGAGAATTTGTGATATTGTTGTCACATGCACACAGTGACCAGTCTTTGTCATAAATTCCTGCAGCTGCTTCAGAGTTGCTGTAGGCCTCTTGGTCTCCTCTCTGATCAGTTTCCTCTGGCTCTTTCATCCGGTTTGGAGTGACGTCCTGATCCAGGGAGGGTCGGTGTTGTACCAAATACCTTCCACTTCTTAATAATAGACTTCACTGTGCTTCTAGACATTGATAAAGTCTTTGTCATTTTTTTTTTTTGTATCCATCGCCTGACTTGTGCCTGTCCACAGCTTTAAACTTTCAACTATTTTAACCCGGAGATCTTTTGACAGTGCTTTGCCGCCCATAGTTGATCGTCTGCTTCAGTTGCACTACCAAGGACTGAAATGCTCCAGGAAAGCTCTTTTCATGTTGAGCACAGCTGATCACAGTTGAAAGTCAAATGGCCTTGTGTGCCATTGAGAAGGTGATTAGCTGCACCTGATTGAGTTTACAAGTCAGTTTCAGGGGGTGATCCTTTTTCCAACTCATTGATTCCTTTTTTTTTATTTACATTTTTTTCTGACATGCTGGTGTTTTATCTTTCACTTGGATGTTATAAATTGCCCTGAGTAAATACAGCTGGATAAAACAAAAACTGTGTCCGTCTTCATCTCAGGCTGCAAAGCAACAAAGTCTATGCCCACTATAATATATATATATATATATATATATATATATATATATATATATATATATCTATATATATATATATATATATATATATATATATATATCCAGAAAGCAGACAAACATGTCTTACCTTTTTGCTTTAAGTTACTTTCCAGTGTAATGAAATTTTCATAGAAGATAAAATAAATCTGTGAGCAGTTGATTTCAAAAAATGTCTTCAGTTCATTCCTGTCAGTAATATCTGTGGAGGAAACAAAAAATAAAGAATTAGAAAAAACACACAACGGACAATAAATCCAATATGTGCATGACTAAAACATTCCTTTAGATCACTCTGCAGTCACATATGGTATAATTAAATGCTGACCAAAAGATTCAAAGATGGCTGTATTTCTAATAGAAATTAGCAGGTTACCTAGACTGCATTTCTGGTAATAAATGAGTACCAAGTTATCTGCCAATGACACCAAAAAAATTATGACTGGTTTATCTCGTTAACTCTTTTTAAATCAACAGTGTTCACCTATAATAGAGTGATAAACTGACACCCTGAAATACATATATACTGTATGGTATAATACAATAGGACTGCATGGTTAATCATATTTTAGTGGTGATCACGATTTTGCTTCTCGAGTAATTAAGCATAATAGTCTGTAATACTGTCTGTAAATTATCTGACATTTTTATTATTTTGCATTGACTACAAGCCTCCAAAAGCTTTTATGTTTGCGGTTTTCACATGTCAAGAGTTTAAATTCCCCAGTCAGAGAAGAAAAAAGAGGGGGGCAGATGATCTTATACAGAGTTTAGCATTCTCATTTGTGATATTCTGCTCAAATAAAATGTAATACAGCCCAGGAGAGTTCGTTTAGGAGGCCACTTGCGCTATTTGCTGTGACTAAATCAATGAAAAAACACAGTAACGAACTGTAAAATAAACATGAACCTTGACTATACTGTTTGCAGTTGTGGTTGCTAAATAAATACACATACACAACCTCTGTGCTGCAATATTGTTTTAAAAGAAAAAAAAAAAACACTTTTAAATTATTGGAATTAATATTAGAAAATGTGAAAAATCTAATACAATAATAACAATTTTTATTTTTGGTTCAACTATAACTTTAAATATTTGCATATATGTTTCTTATTTTCATTATTTTTGACATTATCAGTGTCTGAATGTTATATTCACATGGCTGTAAGGTTATGTTTAGGGCTTGGGGCTTTAACTTAAAATGTTTAAATGTTTGAGCTGCTGGTAGCACATCCTGAGGCAGCACACATTTTCAGAACACCGTTTCCAAACTCATGACCCAAAACCTTGTCTTATTGGTCCAAACATCTTTAAAGCTGAACTGAACAGATCTTATCCTTGCTGATGTTCAAATGGAAGTTCACAGTAAGGTCAATAGTAGCCGTTCATACTCTTCATGTGTATCCAAGTCTATTTTAGTCAAACTGCACTGGGCTACATGCGCTCATCTAAAAATTTTAACTGTCACCAATTAGTCATTCTTATTTCATTTAAATTGATAGAATTTTTATTTATTTTTTTTTTTACCTCCAATTACCTTTCACATCTCACCTCCTCTTTCCTAAAGAAAGTGATCAAAGCAGCCCAAAGCCCTTAGACTGGCTCCAGGTAAACACTGACATTTGTAAATGTATCAAAATGTATCAGAAAATCTAAATGTAAATGACATTTCTAGCATTGCTATTACCATAAAAAGCTTTAAAAGCTGAAACACATTTAGTATGGGGGTGAAGGCTTGCCCAGAGAAAAATCCACATCTGATTAAAGCAAGTAGTCAAATCCTAAATAAAAGCAAGATGTAAAACCTATCAGGATGAGCTACTTTATTATTACTCAATCTGTCATTACACTGGATCTACAGGCCAAAAATGACATTTCTATTATGATTTTGAACTGGAAGATGGATTTTGTAAACTAAACATTTCTACCTTTCTCCTCGCCCAGACCATGCCTGTGTCTATTAAATATCAAAAATATATATTAAGGATTAAAATCTCAGGACTCACAGCAAATAATATTAAGATGGGCCTTTCTTTAGTCTGTATGGTGGGGATATACATTGAAAATTCATAATAAATTCATAATGTTTTTCCTGGTTAGCAAACATTGCAAATTATTTAATGTACTTAGTCAGATTTAAACAGAATGGACAATTTATAGGCAACACATTTAATATTGTTGTTTATTAACGGTCTGAAAACAAATTATACACATGCAAAAAAAAAATGCTGTTGTGGTATTTACTTTGAAAAACCATTTTCACTGAGAAATTGCTAGTAAATTTCACAAATATATTTTATTTATTTTAACTCCAATCTCGTTTATTTGCAACTTGCAAAAAAAAAACAAACAAAAAAAATGTTATGTATCTGCAATTCAGCCAAAATTTTGGATTTTGATAATTAAGTAGCGGACATTTTTGCAAAAGCAGTTCTGCCAGAATTACAAAATTATCAAATGCAAAATGCTTACACAATTAAACAACTTGACTTTTTCAATTGGTGACCTTTAAAACCCTACTAAGTTGAATGAATATAACACACATATCTGATGTGTGTAAATATAGATGTGTGTGTGTACTTTCTTGTGTGTGAACTGAACACGCAAACAAATCAAATGTGTATTACTGTGGTGCGCTTATGGAAGAGTTGACAGAGAGTCCAGGGCAGAAGAGCAGCAATAACAGCACAGGCGTGTCTCTTATCAGAACCTCTCACATGCTCTGCTTTTCAACCCTCATTGTGTTGGGCCTCTTCCTGCTGCCCAAGAAAACACACCGACTCACTGACAAACCCTGAGGTTTGCCTGAGTGTTTGTGAATGAGAGAGAAAGAGATCAGTAATATCCAATGACAGCTAGATGTCAAAGAGCTATGTTAACACCAATGTATTTGGAGATGTGAACGCGACCGTACCAAATGTCATTTCTTCTTCCCTTATTCAGTAACAGCTGGACTACTATAATCCTATTTTGACAGTACTGTCAATAAGAAATGGCCATTTACTGATTCCCTTAAAGAAATATTCCAGGTTTAATTTAAGTTCAGCTCAGTTCACAGCATATGTGACAGAACAACTACCACATATTTATAAAAAAAAAAAAAAAAAAAAATTCTAGTTTAGTTAGGCACTTACAATAGTAATAAATGGAGCCCACTAAAAAGCAAAAATGTGAAGCTCTGTAATTATTGAGGGTGTAGCAATACCCTCATGTCACAATTCGATACATATCACGCTACATATGAACTCATAATACAATATTATTGCGATACTCCAAGACATATGTTAAAAGGTTAACAGAAAATGTTCTGTTGTTTAAAATGCTAAATTTGGTATTACACTGGAGGTGCCGTTCCTAAGGGTTGTGAGAGAAAGTGCATATGTAACAGTATATTGGATCCGGACTTTGGTCTTAAAGGGGAAGCTGTCCAATATTCGTCCTGTCTGACATTCATGTTAATCAAACAACAGTGAGAGAAAATCTCTCAATGCTCTTGACTAAATCACTTTTGTAACTAGAATAAGAAGAAAATAAATAAATAGATAAATAAATAATGATAATGATAATAATTCTGCCTATATATATATATATATATATATATATATATATATATATATATATACATATATATATATATATATATATATATATATAGAGAGAGATAGGGCTGAGAGAAAGAGAGAGATATGGATTTTCATAACTTCTCACAGTGAAGACTATTTAATTTACACAATGTACGTTTCTTTATTTATTGTAGTTTTTTTCCTAGTTGCTTGTAACTAGTTAGCCCAATCGCGTTTCCGTTCCCCTTAAAAATTGCATCACGGGGTTTAAATTTATCGTTTTTTCCAGGATTTCCTTGGTAAAGTTTTTTGTTGTTGTTTTTCACGTTCTTGGTATTGGGGTCGCTTCAACCCACGGACATGAAAAACAACGACACTGCAGAAACAAGCAAAACAATTTTGCATCAGGATTATGTGGTATCAAAGATCTTAATACAGGGATCTCCAACCCTGCTCCTGGAGAGCTACCATCCTGCAGACTTCAGTTCCAACCCTGCTCCAACACACCTGTCTGTAATTATCAAGTAGTCCAACCCTGCTCCAACACACCTGTCTGTAATTATCAAGTAGCAGGACGGATGATATCTGGGGGAAGGGTTGTATACAGGTGGTGTGTTGTTGACCCCTGTCTTAATATAATAAAAAAACCTTATTAAAAGAAAAAAATAACTATATCAAGATATATATATATTGTTATTGTTATATAAAATTAATCATATCAACAATTAAGATTTTGGTCATATCGCCCACAGCTACTCTGTGTCACTCTAAACCCTGGGTAAAACTTGTTTCACATTTCACACTGCTCATAAAATTTACCCAGGGTTAACAGTTCACCCTTCGCAAGGAATTTGATTGACAGGTGATCAGACCAATCATAATGCCAAATTTGCCATATTCTCAGACAAAAAAAATAAATAAAACAGACAGCAGAGTAAATTGACTTTGGTGGACTTGAACTTGAAACATGGTGGTGATGGTATTGATGTCTTTAAAACAAGACACCTTCTGATGTTCATTCAGGTTTATTTTGTGCTAGTAAATAGTAGGAAATGGTCAGTTCACATGCCGCTTGAACTGAGGTTGCTACAGCGATCTGTCACGACACATTAAAAAGCCACAAAACGGTATTTATAGTTTAAATTTTTATATTTTAAAGGAGCACTACACTTTTTTTGAAAATAGGATCATTTTCCAACTGTCCTAGAGTTAAACAGTTGAGTTTTAACGTTTTCTAATCCATTCAGCCAATCTCTGGGTCTGGCGGTAGCACTTTTAGCTTAGCTTAGCATGGATCATTGAATCTGATTAGACCGTTAGCATCTCGCTCAAAAATGACCAAAGAGTTTCTATATTTTTCATATTTAAAACTTGATTCTTCTGTAGTTACATCGTGTACTAAGACCGACAGAAAATTAAAAGTTGTGATTTTCTAGGCCAATATGGATAGGAAACTATACTCTCATTCCGGTGTAATAATCAAGGAACTTGATATTAACATGGGTGCAGCAGGCGCAATGATATTACACGGCGCCTGAAAATAGGCTTATTGGAAGTTACCTAGCTAGGACTATTTTTTTGTTTTTTTTTTATAACTCAAATGTTTAACTCTAGGGGAGTTGGAAAATGAGCCTATTTTCAAAAAAAAAAAAAAAAAAGTGGAGTGTTGCTTTAAGAAAGACAAAATTTGAAAGTTGAGACTTTGTTTCATACCAAAAGTAACCTGCTCTGTCTTGTCTGTCAGTCAGTGCATTCTCAGTGTCCTCTTTGCTCTGTGATGTATTTTTCACTGCGTGACAACTCGATGTGTGGTATGAGTAGGGTTGGGAATCGTTAGAAATGTTCCGGTTCCGGCAAATGGTTCCAGTTCCAATTCCGGTTCCATTAAAATCATTAATTAACTATTAAAAAATAGTGGTAAGAAAAAATGAACAATACTCAACTTCTCAATGCTCAATACTGTTTATTACTTACTGTCAACTTATCTTTTTTGGATTGGCAATGTCAAAATTCAACATATACTGTATTACAGTATACGGATCTTCATAAGTAGGGTTGGGTATTGTTAGAAATTTTCAGATTCCGGTTCCATTTAAATGAACTATTATTATGTTTTTTACTATTTTACCTTCACTGAATGTAGTGTTGCTGGAAGGTAGTAAGTAATGTTGAGTAATGCTAGTCCATCAATCAGCATGTGCTTCAAAGTTGATGTTTTTTGGCCAAATACTCCCTTGAGGGCTAAGACACTTGTTAATTTCCCTAAATTACTGAAATATAAATATTATGGTTATACTTCTAACCATATATATACACACTCTCCATAAAGCCCCTATTTTACAAATAATAATGCAGTCAGGAGATGGTGTGATGCAATGAGTGGTTTCCACATTTTTAAACATACATTTGTTTAACACTCTTGAAATGACCTGTATATTTCTGGGGAAGTCGTGGCCTAATGGTTAGAGAGTTTGACTCCTAACCCTAAAGTTGTGGGTTCGAGTGTATATTTCTGGGGACCATGACTGAGGTACCCTTGATCAAGGCGAGCCCCCAACTGCTCCACGGGCACCGCAGCATAAGTGAATGGTTAGAGAGTTTGACTCCTAACCCTAAAGTTGTGGGTTCGAGTCATAAATGGCTGCCTACTACCCCGGGAGTGTGTTCATGGTGTGTGTGTTCTGAGTATGGGTCACCATACTTGGCTGTATGTCACGTCACTGTCACTTTCACTAAATAATATAACCCTTATACTTACATAACTATAGCAGTCTATTTATTTATTGGTCCAAGTTGAAGTCAGTATGTATAATAATGACAATATGGGACAAATATAATGTAATTTAGTGGCGGCAGTTGCTGCACGCTGCCGGTACATGTACAGTCAGACAAAACGATGTGCACAGTTATCAAAGGTGCGAGTGCGCGTACAGTCGTGGGAAACGTGTTCGGTAGTTAAAGACGTGACGCGTCTGTGGAATGCGCGTCATTGGAATCGTTGTACTTAGTAATTAAAGAGGCAGGGTGGCGTTTCTGTTATTTGGTTTGTGACATCCTTTACAGGAAATGCCGAATCGTCAGAACACCTGCGGAAGGCTGATCACAGCGCTTGGTCACGTGTCGCACCAGAACCGTTTTCGGAACCGAAACATGCTTACGGTTCCGATTCTTTCCAAAGAATAAAATTCTCAGTTCCCAACCCTAGGTATGAGAGCACAATGGTCAATTAATCCTGGCTATTCATAAACTGAAGTTTCACACTGTATGATCCTAAGCCCTGGGTTAACGTTCTTTGGCAGTGAAGTGTGGAGTTAACACCACAAAAACAGTGCTAACCCTGCTCCAAGCCATGGTTTCATAACCCCTGCTTCTAAAGTCTAAAAATGTGAAACGTTTCTTTAACCAGGGTTAAAAGCAGAGATTAGAACGATGATAACCAGGGATTAACAACAGTGTGAAAATCCCTATTTTTAATCAAAATCTAAGAATTCACATGCTAAGTTTAAAAGAAAAACAAATTAACCACTGTGCATAAGCAGCCAGCTTATTTACCATGCAGCTTGGTTATGAGACACGCTTAACTGCAGAGCTCTTGATCTGATTTCAAGCCCTTAACAGGGATATTGCTTTCTACACCCCCAAGGCCAAACATTCCTTCTACTTGCTTTCTACACCCCCGAGGCCAAACTACTTCTAATTTACTCTAATTATAATTAAAAAAAAAATGTATCTCATTTTACAAAACACAGACCTGATGGCATGTTTTACACAGAGTGCTTAACTCTGCAGAATGAGTTATGAGTTGTTTCCTAACAGGCTGTCCTATGTTTCAGGCCGGCTGTTTCCTGTAGGCATGACCACAGGCCCAGCAGCATCTGTTAAGTTGCCATGTGGAAATGGAAAGTGAGAAAAATAAAACCTAACGCAAGACCTGATGGGCATATAAAAAATTCAGAGTCTGGCATTCATGGAGAAAATGACAGGTTTTTAAAGTGAGCAGAAGTGATCAAACAATGGAAACAAAGGCTTGAAATCACAGACGAGGACTAGAATGGACTGTGAAACACAGATGAGCAAACATGGAGGCACATGGGAAATATGGCAGTATGATGTATATATACCGAAGAAAAAAAAAAAAAACTATGGGGAAAAAAAATACTATGGAAGTGAATGGCTACCATGAACTGTGTGATTTCCAACCTTCTTCAAAATATGGTTGTGTCAGTGATACAACACCAGTAATACTGTTATTTTCCCTCTCTTCCTCGCTTTCCTTTCAAATTAGCGGCAATTCCACGTCAATTGTTTGAATGGACAACAACAAAACAGTACAAAGACAAACTCACTTATATTAAACAGAAATTTTATTGACAAAAGAATAAACATACACAATGCTATAGGCCTAAAAACAAATAATTTAACTATGATAAACTGAAAATCAGCAAACACTGTGGAACCAAATAAATAAGAAACATAGAATGTTTATTAGCAAAATGAATAAGAAAGTTTGGAGGCACGGCATACACCTTGATTTAAAATAAAATAAATAATTACACAAAGTTTAAATGAAGTAAAAATCACCACACTGTGGAACAAAAAAATTAAGAAAAAAAAATTGAGCAGCCGCGTTCATTTTTTAATGGGGTCATATGATGCTGCTAAAAAGAACGTTATGTATTATTTGGTTAAGTTGTGTATTTTGTAGGGCTGTGCAATTAACCGAATTTGATTGTCATGCGCATCTCATCAGTAAAGACGGTCCCGTGATTAGTACTAAATCAGCATCACCTGCTTTCAGATTGAGCGGTTTTCACTACACAGAGCCGTAGTTCACTGACAAATTAGGCGATATCGCGTTCGAAATCGAATGCGATTCATCTGCGATTATGAGGGCGATTTTGCCTAATTGTCAGTGAAATACAGCTCTGTGTAGTGAAAGCTGCTCAATCTGAAAGCAGGTGATGGTGATTTAGTACTAATCACGGGACTGTCTTTACTGACGAGATGCGCAAGACAATCGAATGCGATTAATTGCACAGCCCTAGTATTTGGTGTAATGCAATGTGTTTATGCGGTTTAAGGTTCAAAAAACACATTATTTTCCATATAATTTATATTATAGTTTCTCTTCTATGCCCCGCCTTTCTGAAACGTGTCGATTTTTACAAAGCTCATCGGTCTGAAAAGCGAGGTGTACTCTGATTGGCCAGCTATCCAGTGTGTTGTGATTGGCCGATGCCTCAAGCTTGTGATGGAAATGTTACGCCCCTTAACATACTATGCAGTCTCCCAGGCCAGCAGCACGAGACTCAGTCCAGCTGCTCTGCTCGTGCACAACCCATCATCGGTTCTCTTTTAGCAGTTCAGTAAATGTACTGTTAGGAGTAACTGATATTGGTAACAATATCGGGATATTGGTTTATTTCATGTCAGAGGGAGTTTAAGGCACGTTTATAAACCAAATAACTAAGGTTATTTGTGGATTAGTGCGTACTGGAGATGCGAAACGTTTCAAACGATTCAGTTCCATTAGGTGAACTGGTAAAACCCATTACAAACGAGGCATTTGTTGCATCCAGTGGGGACATAATTACTGATTATAATGACTTATACTGTCTTTTTACGCATTGTGTTGCACATCACGCTGCGTAAACAGAAAACCATGTCTGCATTTGTGATCTGAGAAACAACAAGCCTACTCTACTGCTCAAAACTCGCGTTTTAATCATCAGTGGCAAATTATTTAAATATTAAAAACTTACAGGCTGTGAGTCAGAAACGCCAGACTGTCCTTGCAAAGTTTGAACTGCTCAACTTTATAGAAACAGCCATTGTGCCACAGACGCATTGCAGGCTACTGGTTCAGGAAACAGTCCTCATCCTCCATAAAATGTGCAGCACACATCTGAATATTTGGGTTGGACTGTTCTGGAACAGTGTTGAAATACAACTTAACCACTGATTTCTAGTTATGTCCTCTTTTGGAAGGCCAAACAAAGTTTCACTTCAACGAAACACACAGCAACTCCACAACATGGCAGGGGCGGCAACAGAGAGAATAAACGTTACGCCTTCTTTTTTTGCTTGAACATTTGGGTGGCGTTATGCAAATCTTCCCATATAGTGATGTAGAGATGTGGGGGCATGTTAGAATGAGCCGTTTTAGGGGGGTCTGGTTGACATTTAACTTTTATAAAGAATATCTCTTTGGATTTGAGACTTTAGACTTTGCAACTTTGCAGATCTTCTTTATGCACCAAGAGCTTGTAACACTCCAAAGAGAAAGCAAAAATTGAAATCGCATCATATGACTCCTTTAATAGTATTGTCTGTATTCTTACTGAACTAAATGATTTTAATTGCTATAAAAAAAAAATCAAAATGACGGTGGCGGGTGGTGCTGTGGTGGGCAAGTGACATAACCAATGTTACACTGTCAACACCAACTATTGCAGCAAGCCTACTACTTTGTGCTCAACAGAAGAAACTAATTTGGAACTTGAGGGTTTCATTTTTTGGTGAACTATCCCTTTAAGTAAATGTATGGTCACCTTTTCGTCTAATTTTTACATTTGATCAATAAATATTAATGTTATTAATTGGAATACTGAAATATGAAATAATTAAGTAGCGAAACACAGCTGTGTGCTACTCAGAGACTTTGACTTTGTTTGGATTTCTTTTCATTGGCAAAACAAACAATATTCTGTCTGTAATGTAACTCACAATATTAACTTTTTGTTTACTGCATTGTGCACATTTTGGGGGAAAAATACCACTTTTGCTTATGAGATACATCATATTATGTAAGACAAAAACTCATACATGACCCTTTTTTCCCCCAAATCTCGAATTTTGGATTAGAATTTTCTGCATTCTAATAGGCTATATCCTGCAGTAAAGTGTGCACTACAAAAATGCCAGTAGTCTATTGCATGCATGGGCTCTCAAGGTGTGTCTTTATTTGGATTTTGCAAAGTGATATATTGATATGATATATTGCAGACGATACATATCCACACCCCTAATACAAAACTTGAGGATTTTATCCAAATTGAATTAGTGAATATGCCAATCTCTAGTTCCAACTCGGTGCATTAAAGTGGTCATATGATGCGATTTCATTTTTTTCTTTATCTTTGGAGTGTTAAAAATTCTTGGTGCATAAAGAAGATCTGTAATCCAAATCCAAAATCCAAAGAGATATTCTTTATAAAAGTTAAGACTTGTCCATGCCCTCCTAAAACGGCTCATTCTAATACGTCCCCACATCTACGTCACAATGTGGGAAGATTTGCATAACACCACCCAAATGTTCACGCAAAGAATGAAGGCGTCACTTTTATTCTTGTTGTTGCCGATGCTGCCATGCTGTGGAAAAGCTGTGTGTTTCGTTGTGAAAGCGAAACCTTGTTTACCCTTGCAAAAGAGGACACAACTAGAAATCAGTGGTTAAACTGTATTTACAACACTGTTGTATTCAACCCAAATATTTAGATGTGTGCAGCGCATTTTACGGAGGACGAGGACTGTTTCCTGTGAGAGTAGCCTACAATGCCGGTGTCTGTTTCTATAAAGTGGGGCAGTTCCAACTTTGCAAGGACAGTCTGGCACTTCTGACTCACAGCCTGTAAGTACATTTAAATATTTCAAGAATTTGCCACTGATGATTCAAATGCAAGTTTTGAGCAGTGTAGAGTACCCAGAGCTTGTTGTTTGACGTTTCTCCAACCACAAATGCAGACATGGTTTTATGTTTATGCAGCGCGATACGCAACGCAACGCATAAAAAGACAGTATAAGTCATTATAATCAGTAATTATGTCCCCACTGGATGCAACAAATGCCTCATTTATAATGGGTCATATTGTTTTTGTCTTGTCACGCTGGGACACGGCATCACAGTATGGTAAGGCAGCATTTCCCAATCCCAGTCTTTTTATCACATACAACATTTGTTCTATTCGACCATAAGTACCCTGCGAAGTGGACATCACCAGATTTTCCTCCATGATTACAGTTCAAAACAAGTGTATATGTTCCATTCAAAGAGCATTTAAGTGTGTGAGACATGAATTTAAATTGTATTTAATTAACAGAGGTATATGTTGTCATACTCGTCTGTGTGTGAAGACGCTGCAGGCAGCAGCGCAGCGTAAATCCATGAATGAATGTTCTGATGTGATGTAAACTTCTACAGATTTCCCCTGCTCAGGGAGAAGGGAGCAATGAACACAGTGCAGGGATCATATCAATCGAATGCAGTTCATGCACGTAGCTCTCTTCTAATGAGCTGGTTATATGAATCAGGTGTGTTAACTAAGAGAGAAATGCAAAATATGCAGAGCTGGGGGGCGCGAGGACTGAGATTGAGAACCACTGTGTTAAGGGGCATAACATTTCCGTCACAAGCTTAAGGCATTCAGCCAATCACAATGCACTGGATAGCTGGCCAATCAGAGCACACCTCGCTTTTCAGAATAATGAGCTTTGTAAAAATCTACGCGTTTCAGAAAGGCGGGGCATAGAGGAGCAACAATAGTGTACATCATCTGGAAAATAAGGTGTTTTTTTTTTTTTTTACCTTAAACCGCATAAACACATTGCATTACACCAAATACACAAAATAATGTTCTTTTTAGCAACGTCAAATGACCCCTTTAATCCTTATGTGCAGGCATACTGTGGATAATATTACACACCCCTAAAGGAAACTTTATTTACAAATGCTGCAGTTTTTCTCAGCTCACCATTTCATTAAAATAAAAGCTGCTCGGATTCAGAATATCAAAAAAAAAAAAAAAAAAAAAAAAAAAAAACCTGTGAATATAATACACCAGCAGAAAATGTCAACATTAAAGCCCAAATGTGCACTGGCTCTATTGGGGAGTCTTTCTGCAACAGGCTATTAAATAAATTGAGAAACTGACAGAGGAAGCATCTTTTGACCACACTGTGACAGGGGTTAATAACAAATCCATGCCTGTCAACCGGAGCCAAGCAGATATGAACGCAGAGGGCAATAAAGATATGGCAAACTCAGGAGCTTTTACAGCACTCTAGTACAGCGGGCAGCAGCCACTCTAACAGCAGATAGATTCTTGGAACTGCATCAACTTTCAGACACAAATAATCAATTCTTCATCCTCAGTGGGACAGGCAGCTTTCATCATAATGCCAGCTAGAAGCCATTCTTCAAACTCCTGCATGAGCTGCTAAAAAGCATCTGAAAACATGCAAAGCTGTGACCGACGAGTGTGGCCTTCTTAATATTTAACCTGTCTGACAGGAGGTGAAGAAAAGAGCCCTGCAACATCAATAAGCTCAATAGCAAAAGCTGACGCTCTAATAAGGGAGGCTACACAAAACAAACGGTCTGTACCCTCTTTTTCACACTGTTGGAAGATATGTACAAGAACAAATAAAAATGCATGCACCATCAAATATGCCAAACCCAAATGTGTATTACAGTATATAACTGATGTCACACATGTACAGGCATTATGCGCTAAATATACATGAGAATCTCTGTGTATATGAGTATGCAACAGAAGTCCAAATTATAATATAAATATAAGTGTATAAATATATCTGGCCTGATTGTTTGCTGTTCATGAAGTAACTACAGCATAAAAAAAAGAGCGGAATCTCCCTGCTGAAGAAAACGCTTTGTTTCAAGGTCCTGCTGACATTGTAGTAAAGTCAAACAATAGTAGTGTCGGTCACGTGCTGCCTTGCATGTGTTTTTAACTGCCAGGATTTGTAATCATCAGACCTACAGCACTTTAACTTCCCCTCCCAACACTCAGAGGCTATTTACTGAGGTCACAGTCATAGATCTCAATGAAATGATGAGCCCAGTTTACAGCTATTAACATTCCTCGCAGGTAATCTGATCACAAGTATTCAGCCATTTGTGAACGGGATAGTTCACTCAAAAAAAGGAAATGTACTCACCCTCATGTTGTTGCAAAGACTTTAGTTCATTTTCAGAACACAAAGATAGGTATTTTTCAATATTCTCTCATCTTTTTTGTCCATTTATTGAAAGTCCACATAAGTAAAACATTAACGCAAGTACAAAAAGACATTGTGAGTCATCCATATGAAACTAATTATACATTAATAATTATATAATTATACATTGTTGCTCAATAAGATGACCAAGAGCAGGCAAAAGCAATTTGAGAGATAAACTGAAGCAATTGACTGAACCCATCAGTACAGTGTGCTGTACAAATAAATAATATTACAATGCCTGCTTTGTTTCTAGATTCAAAGTCATTACAGATAAAAACTCACAACTCTACTTTGGAAAAAGTTTTTTTTAATAAATGTTATTGGTCACCCACCTCACATTTTGCAAGAGTTGCAAGAGAGGGATCAATGGATCATGTATTTTCACTTCATGTTAAAAATATCATTACAGAAAGGAAATGACTGAGCAGATAAGTTTTGTTTTTACAGCGTTTTTTTTAGCCACATTTATGAGGCGTTTCATAGACAGTATTTGAGATGCTACTGTAAGTTACTGTGTGAATGGGACATTTCGAGACTCAAACCCGTAAGTAAATGTGGTTGTCAATCCCAAAAACTGACTGTGAACGCAGCCAAAGACAACCTATTTAAAAAATCTGATCATGAAGTAGGGCAATTGCTTATTCATGACAATGGCATCTCTTGAGTTACAGCAGATGATCGTGTTTCAAACGTGTCCAGAAACAATATAACAGTTTAAAGATGTTAAAATATAGCTGAATAATAACAGTAATAAACAACACAGAGCACTGTGTCATAATAACTATACTGTTAAAAAATGCTGTAAAATACGGGAAATTTTCTACCGTACCATTCTATGTAAATACAGTTAAATACTGTAAATGATGATAACAAAATGTTAACAGCAAGCTACTGTTCAGTCTTACGGTATAATACAGTATTTTTTTAGTCAGAGGTGTGACGTTGTTGCTTGAGCCCGCTCATAACTAGGGCCCTATGATTTTCGTGATGCAGAAAACGCAGACGGAATCGAAGAATCCAGTCATAAAAATGGAATTCATAGTTTAACGCGGAATATCACAGAATTTGTCAAATTTTGAATGAATTAATCAAAAGTAGGTCATTACACTTAAATCAAATCGCGATATGGACTAATATCTGAAACTATTAAGCCGCAAAAGTCTATTTAAATATGAATCCTGCATGTTCTGCGCATCTCTGTCAATGAATGGTGCAGACACGCGGTTCCATTTACTACACATATACTGAAGCACGCATGACGCTCGCGGTGATTTCAGCGTCTGCTGTCTCACCAAATGAGGACGTAAATACATGAACAACATCTCCAGAACTGCTCTGAGAGTCACTTCATGAGCTTCTGACCGTTTGATTTGTGTAAAACTAGTGTCATATCACATACACAGAACTGTAAAGGTATTCACGGCAACCCGTCAAAATAAAAGTCCGGTTTGATTTGAAGTCTATTTTTCAGTAGCATGTACATCTACTAAGAATCTACTACTACTAAAATAGGCTATGAAACAAACATTTTTTAAGGAATAATCACACATTTCTTCCATGTTTTAATTTTAAAAGTAAATCCTCTTTATTTGCCAAAAATAAAGTTTGCTTAATTTTCAATAAATAAAAGATAAATGAAATTAATGTTTTATGCCTTCATTTGATAACCAGAAACATTTAAATATACAACACAGAATTTCTGTGGGGGGGGGGGGGGGGGTGAAATCACAAGGCTACTTTACTAATTATAATAAAAAAAAAGAAAAAAAGAAAAAAAAAATTCTATTGCTCTTTGTTTTAAATAGGTTATAAAAAATTTCATTAATTAGTCTATGGTATAGGGCTGCAACAAACAATTATTTTGGTAATCAATGAATCTAACGATTATTTAGAACGATCAGTCAAATAATCATCGATTATTTAACAAATTAATCATTAGACATTTATTGATTATTCAGCTTTTGCAATTAGTTAAAATATACATATTCTAACAAATAAATTAAGGTAATTACTTTCGCTTTTGAAAGTCATATTATGTAATTACAATTATACAATTAATTTATACAAATAAATATATTTGTCACACAAAATGAGATGAGAGAGAGAAACTCTCTTATTCGCCATTAAATAAGCTATATGAGAAGTAGCTGATTGACAAATCATTCTGCCTATTAACATCTCTTTTTGTAAGTCATATGTATAAGAAACAAAATAAAGGTAATTGATAGGACGTTTTATTTTTGGCTTAACATTTTATTCACAACATAATCTCTCTTAAAATACCTTAAAGGGTTATGATTATCAAAACAGTCCTGAGCTAGATCAAACCAAAATAAAACGTTAATGAAATATTTTTCTATATAAATGTATATACTTGTTTATTCATGAATGTATTTTACAACAATACAAAGAGCAATGTGTAACATTTTACAAAAAAATTTTAGACTTTATTCACTTTTATTTGTAAATAAACCAAAAATATTTCACTAGATTTTATAAACTGTATAAATTTATTGTGCACCCGTGATTTTTCTAGAGTATCTTTTGCTGCTGAATTATCCACTAACCTAGTTTATAATAGTATTTTTATCATAGATTATGATTATATATTTTTTAATATTATAAGATACAGCATCTTACTGAAATGTCTATCGCTCATTCAGAAAAATAGGAGCATTTTTCTAAATTTATGTGCTATATTGCATATTCATATTTTTACTTAAAGTGTTGACATAAGAAAGAATGCAAGGAGCTTAAGGTAAAATTCAACATCTCTTATGTATTTGCATGTTACTAATGAAGAAGAACACACTGGATGTGTGCAAGACATATGACAACATTTTTAGGATGCATTGATTAGGAGCCCAAACTACACTCTTTTTATCTGGAGCCCTGCATCAGGAGAGGATTATTTAGATTTTTTTGCCATATCCATATGCTATTTATTTGAGCGGTACCATTTTTCTATATAACATCAGGAATGCAGAGCACATTAGTAAGGCCGCAGTAATTGGAGCAGTGAGGAAACTGTCTCGCTCATTCTTATGATATTTGTGTAGTTTCTTTGGCACAAACCAAAGAAAATTAAGCTGATACAATGAAATAGACCAGGGGTCTCGCAGCCTGATTGGAGGTAGCGCACCAAGACATATTAACACATCGGTCGTGAGGTTATTTTAATGATCCCGTTATGTATTTTAATTATCATTAAACCCGTATTTGATTATAGCGCATTTTGAAAAACTCACAGTAAATACAGTTCAGCTTTTATCAAAGTTATTAAGAGTCTCACGCAGGCGCAACACGTAACTTAGAGTAGTTTCGTTTTGTGTGGAAAGAAATTACTGAAGGCAGACTGCTGAGAGAAATTATATGAAAGAATACATGATTTAATTATTTGTGTGAATGCATAATACGAAACCGAATGTCTTCAGTATTTTTTTGATTGCATAATAGGAAAAGTTTCAGTTGCATTTGCTTTGTATTTTAGCTGTGTGTATATTTGTTTTGTTTAATGATGTTACCATGGAAACAGCTCTGCTCTGTAGTTCATAAGCGCCCTCTGCTGTCAAACTGTGGATTTACAAATTCATTCAGTCTGCCATATTTTTGTTCAGACCAATGCAAAATCAGACCAGATTTTTGTTGTAAATCTTAACCGGTCGATGGAAAGTAGCCTACCCTGTTATCAGAAGTGTTGAGATTTTTAGAATGCACATTAGCTTATGTAGAACCGTTTATGGAGCAGATAAAATTTAATTTATCACTCTGACTCATCCTTTTATAAAAAAAAAAAAAAAAAAAAAAAAAAAACCTTAAAAGGCTGATATGTTATAATTTTATTTTTAAAAATGACAAACTATTTGAATGTAGTAAATGTCAGTAGATAACACGTAATGAATATTTTTTGTTAGTTTAAAATCTGGCCATGATTTTTTTAAATCTTTTATTTCACTGTTTAGGCAAATAAAAAGAGCATAGCGCTGCTAATTTTATTTGTTTTATTTTGTGGTTTTTGTTGTTAAAATTGTTTAAGTGTGTTTTTTTATTGTTTGTTTTTTTATGTTTTTTTTTAATTTTAACAACGCTGTGTATAACAGTTTGGATTGATATAATATTTAAGAGATTTAAGTACTGTATAACATTGGTAGCTCTCAGCCGCAGTTTATACTTCATGTTTAGCTTCTTTTTTATACTTTTGCCTGTGGGATACCATGAAAATTTGTATTTTTTCGATAATTTACCGTTCTGCCAGTTTGTCGGGTGCTGTTGCCATGGTGAATCATAATTTCGGAGCTCCATTGATCATGGCTTTTCATGGTCGTGGTGCACGAGCTAAACTACTCGAGTTGATTTAAATAACTTAATTGACCGATCAGTAAGCCCAACTCAGGTTAAGTCAATTCAGAGTTCAAGTTTCAACTCAGAGTTGGTTGAACCTCCTTATTGAAACAGGCCCCAGGGGTGTAAAAATCCAAACGGATGCAGTCTTAGCCATAGACGAAACCAGACAAGGCCTGTGTGTGTGGTGCTGGCTTTTATGGAGAGTTGATGAGGATGATGGCAGACAGGTGTGGTGATGGTGAAGTGTGTGCAGGTGAAAGCCAAGGGGCATTGTGGGAGATGTAGTGTGCAGAGGTGACAGACAAGGTGAATGAAGATCCTGACAACAATCAAGTTAAGACATAAATGACATGCATAGAAATTTACAGTAATACTGTGACAATTGGGCATTTTTAGATTGTTCACACATGCAGCTTTTTGCAGCGTGCAGTCACTCTTCACAAAGCAGAGAGCATGTGCCCAAGCATGGGAGTCCAGGAATCAGAAAGCAGCCATCTGTCAGACAATAAACCGTACTTTTGATATTACTACTTTTAAAAAAAAAATAAAAAAAAAAAAAAGGAAAACAACACCAAGGAAAAGATGCATTTTAAAGTAGTTTTACCAAATAAACCGGTTTGCAAGTTACTGCTTTCAGTCACTTTTGGGAACCCCTGAAAGCCACTGTTCCTGACAGAGGGAATCTTAATGCTAGTTGACGTTTAATCTTTCTTGCATTAAAGTGACGCAGATGAAAACAGTCCCTTTTATACTGTTAAATGCACCTGAGCACTGGGTGGACAGAAATAATGGACGGGAGTGGCACCACAGCCTGCCGAGCAGGAACAGGAGGGGTGCTCTACACCACTCCCTCTATTCCTCCAGCATTACAGTTCCCTAAAATCAACTCATTGTGAGCACACTTGTCATCAGAGTGGGAACAGCAGAAGCATGCCAATGCTAATGTCTTCTGAAGTCACCAAACCTGTACAGCTTCCCTTCTCACAATAGAACTGGCAACGTACTGTAAGATTTGAGGCTTGACAACTTCAAAATCAAGTCCTTCATGTTCCAAATACAAGAGCAGCAGATCTGATGTGAGGTGGATTAACAGACAAGGTGTTAGACTTTCACTGACCACTCACAGCTACATTACAATGACTTTTCACTGAGGCAGTTTGACCTTATGGTATTAACTGGTTGCCAGTGTCACAAATTATGATCTTTGATGGCAACCAAAGAACTATTCATAACTGTTTTTAATTTCATCTTATTATTTTGCTAAATGTTTTAGAATGTGGTACATTTTGATGTAAACTTGTAAGTGTGGCAAGGGCCAAGCTTAAAAAAAGATGTTCCCTTCCCATCTGGACTTCAATAGTCTAAGTATGGCTTTTCAAAACTTTAAACAGTTAGAAAAAAAAAAGAAATCATTATAAAAACAGCTGTCAGAATTTCAGTAAAGTCTTACAATAAAAGACAAAATTATAATTAAACATAATAATCAGAACATGCTTGGTAGTGACATTTGAGGCCTTGAGACTGGCAGGTGGATTCTTATGCAGCTCTGTCCTTAACCAAATCCAAGGTTTGCAGGGACTTCTAATATGATGAAGGCCAGACTATGATTTGCATCATTCAAACTTGCATGTAAATGCAGAACTCATGGAAATAGATTAAAATCAGCTTCCTGGTAACCTTGCAAAGGGAAACAAGTGCTCAGCTATCCTTAACCAAATTCAGTGCATTTTCCACGAATATTTTACACAAACTTTTCAATATTAAAATCACAATTAATCACATTTATTAATATTTAACAAAAGTCCATGACAAAAGATGAAGATAATGCAGGAGGGCATTTCATTACTGTGCAGTAAGGGCTGTCGCAATACCCCATCGCGATACAGTACCAGCTAAGGTGCGATACAACACATATCATTTAGAGAATAGTATAGGTATATGTAACACTATAAAAACTCCATAATTACGGGAAGAAAGGAGGCGGGAACCGGCGAACATTCAAATAAACCTTTAATAACCAAAATAAACATAAAATAGCGCGACGGCCCCTCACGGTCGACTGCCGCGCACAAACAAAAACCAAACCACAAAATAAAGCCCAGGCCTGGTCCTCTCTCGTCCTTCACTGTCGTCGCTCCTCTTTTGTATCCTCCCGATCTCCTCCGTGGGACTCGAGACCGGTGAGTGGAGCAGGTGTTGCTCATTTCCCAATCACTCCACCGGCCTCGCTCCGTTCCCACGGCTCTCGGCCCCGCCCCACTCATCACATACCCCCATCGCCCCTCGAAGGCCGGGGGGGTACCCACGAGACTGCGCTCTACCCCCCCCCTTCCCTCCGGGGGGGGGGACCGCTCACAGTGGCTGCGGGAACCTGGGGGTAGGACAGACGAGGCGAGAGAAAAGGAGATGGAAAGATGAGGAGCGACAGAGACGAGAGAGGGGAGAGAGGAGAAAAAAATAATTTCCGGTTCCCAGACACGCTGCCGCTCGGCCCTCCACCAGCTGTGTGAACTCCTCCGCGGTGACTGGCGGTGGCACTCGAAGTCCCTCGGTGGACGGCACGACACTCCTCCGCTGCCCGGTGGATGGCGACGGCTCCTCCGCTTTCGGCAGCCGGCAGGAGTCCCCCGTTCCCTGCTCCTCCCAATTCTTGGCGGATGGCAGCAGGCTCCGGCCACCTGGCGAACAGCGGCGACTCCTCCGCTCCCTCACGAACGGCAGCCGTCCCTCCACATCACGGGCGGCCGGCAGCGAGTTCGTCCGTCCCTGGCAACTCACTCCAGCCCACCGCCTCGAGTGTCCAGGGCGCCAGACTGCTACGCCCTGCTCGATGGCACTGCGGATACACCCCAGCGGCGAGGGATCTTCGGCAGCGCATCCCTCCTTCCTCCCGGGTTTCGGCACCAGTGTTACAATATAAAAACTCCATAATCACGGGAAGAAGGAGGCGGGAACCGGCGAACATTCCAATAAAACTTTAATAACCAAAATAAACATAAAATAGCGCGACGGCCCCTCACGGTCGACTGCCGCGCACAAACAAAAACCAAACCACAAAACAAAGCCCAGGCCTGGTCCTCTCTCGTCCTTCACTGTCGTCGCTCCTCTTTTGTATCCTCCCGATCTCCTCCGTGGGACTCGAGACCGGTGAGTGGAGCAGGTGTCGCTCATTTCCCAATCACTCCACCGGCCTCGCTCCTTTCCCACGGCTCTCGGCCCCGCCCCACTCGTCACAGTATAATTATTTTTAATATCTATAACATCTTTTAATATATATATTATTTATATTTACTATATTAATATATAATATCTTTTTATTCTTAGTTTACACAAAGTTTGTATTACTATTATAGTGAATATTAAAATATTATACAGAAATAATACTGAGCATATGTCTTAATGTCACATTTACACATTACGGTAATATGGGCCAGTGCTTGTTCACTGCACAAAATCTGGACACTTTAGATAAACAAAGACAGTGCCCTCATATTAGTTATGAATAGGAGAAAGTGCAATGTGCAACATGACGGAATAGTCACGCCTTCTGTATAAAAGGGCCAATCGCTAATTGACTCTTCGCAAAAACCCGCCCTCCTTAGTTACTGTTGCTATGTCCAACAAGCCATGCCGCTCTCACACTACACATCATGTTCTCACGCAGTGAAAAATACATTGTGGAGCAAAGAGGAAACTGACAACATGGCAACATACAACAGGTTGCTTCTGGTATAAAACAAAGTCCCAGCATTCAAATTTTGCCATTTTTTAAAGAAATTCAAACAAGAAATACCATTTTGTGGCACTTTAATGTGTCGAGACAGATTGCTGTATTGCCGCAGTTCAAGCAGCACGTGAACCACTCGTCTTTTCATATTTACTTAAAGCGCAACATGAACATGAATGAACGTCAGAACGTATTTTATTTCAACCGTGGAAAGATGTCAATACACACAACATTTCAAGTTTAAGTCCACCAAAGTTAATCTACTCTCCTATCAGATTTATTTGTCGGACAAATTGGCAGTTTTGACTGGTCACAGGTTCTAGTCTCAGCAACCTTATTACCCACAACCAAGGTGCCCTTGAGCAAGGCAACAAACCCCCAATCGCTCCCCACCACTGCAGAAATGGCTGCCCACTGCTCCGGGTGTGTATTCATGATGTGTTCGTGTATGTCTGTGTGTGTTTGTGTGTTCACTACTCAATGCTGTGTGTGTACACTTGAATGGGAAAAATACAGAGCACAAATTCCAAAAATGCAACACCATACAACGCCACACATCACGTCACTTTCACTTCAAGCTCTGGTTGCTATTGAAACAATAACATCCTGAGAAGTGCGGTAGTCCTGGTCCAGATGCATAAGCAATTGCACTTATTATGGGCTTGACAGTCCTTCAAGTTTGTCTTCCTCAATTTCAAAACAAGCGTGCTGTTCAAAAAGTAAAAAATGCTTAGCCTATTTTACTTCACTGCATGGCCAACTGAGCGAACCAACCCCATGACGTCACATGCTGTGGTACTGCAAAATGGTGGCGCCCTTGCCTTTCAAATCTATAACAAAACATCATTTTTTCTTTAAAATGGTTACATTAATCGTGTTTGTTATATCTTTTTTTTTTAATTAAAGTTGAAATCAGTTTACTAAATAATGTAAACTTAACTGAGTGCTTCACCTCCACTAAAAAAATTAAAATCATTTTTTCTAAACAGAATTTTGTTGACAGATTTGAATTTTGGAGACAGTTGTAATATTTAACCTAAGCTTGGTGAAAACTTTGGAGAATTTCCCCATTAAAAGAAATAGGAGCTGTACTTGCATGACTGTCCAAAAGGCATTTAAAAAATGGTATCCGGGTGAAATGTCTTGCCTTAAAGGGACTTTGGGTCTGCTTTCAGTGGTCTCAGAACGGTCTCAGAAAATGCCGAAGGTTTAGTTTGTAGACCTAATAGTTGAATAATCTTATTGCGGTTGTGTTATATTCAAATGTAAATGACCCTATCTGGAAAAACAGCATAATGTAAAGTATGAGTATTATTCACCCATGCACTAAAAGCAAGATGTACACAGATTATTAGAGACAAGCCAGTGGAGTGGGTCATCCTGTGACCCGGTCTGTGGTGTTGACTGTTGTCCTGTCACTGTGATAGTGGTCATGGGGGTTAGTGAAGGGCATAAAAACAGACTGTGTGTGATCAGTAGGGTTGGGTACCTATGTAACCTGTATGTACTAGAACAGAATCAGAACGCAGATTTCGGTGCCAAATAAATGCCTGAGTAAATCTATTGTAATATATTGAAATATTTGTCCTGGTTCTCCGAAATGGACTTAAGAAACATGGCCGCTGTTAGGCCATTTTTAGCGAGGCTAGAGCAATTAGCTCCATAAACTGTATACAAATTTGTGATCGCCTCAGAGTCAGTCCCCTTTCATATGAAAATGTTGGCAGACTTTGTTTCCTCCCCGTCTTTCAGCTCGCTGCTCGGCGCAGCGTGAGCGGACTCAAACAGAAACAGAGGACACAAGGTGTGTGTTTATCGATAGATTATTAGAATATCTGTATCTGTGCAGATCTATGTCATAAATACAGTTTACAAAAGGTCACGAGGGAGCAATGGGTTTCCATCCACTGTAAAGTTCACTGCGTTCACCGCTCATCACACCACAGCTGTTTCCTCCAGCGAAAATCTAGCCCTTAACACGTATGAACGCATACTTTATAAAACGATCATGCTGCTATTTTCATTTTAAAAATTTAATATAAAACATATTACAGTGCATGTGGCATACCATAAAAGTCATTCACAGAACTGATTAAAGACAGTGACAAACAGCAGTCAATTCACTCATTTTAACTAAATATCAGCGTTATTGACAGAAATACAATAGAAACATTATGTATATGTGGTTTTGTATTAAATATTGTTTTGTATTAAATATTGACCCAGATCTTGAAATACATTTATTAGCCTTAGAGTAAGGGAAGCACAACTGGGGAAATGAGAGCATCCTAGAAGAATGTGAATGCTATGTATATTTATTTTAAATATTTTTAATGTTAATGGCTCTTTTTTTTTTAAGTATCAGTTCAGGCACCGGAACCGTTTTAAAAGTATCGATTTGGCACCGGTATCGTAAAAAACCCAATCGATACCCAACCCCAGTGATCAGGTGCGGCTGTAATTATCAAACTCAACCATGCTTAACCACGCGTGGCCAGTGGCTCTATGGATGGCTCTATGAATGCACACATTGAATTGAATTAAAGTTGAATAAACTTCAAATTTACTGTTCAGTGCCCTGATGTCAGACCGACCCTTTTGGATAATAAAGTTTATTGTTAAATGCCCTGCCTCCATTACTCTGTCACATCATTATAAGTGTTTGATCGCCACATTTGAGTTATCATTGCAAAAAAAATGTGTTTATGAATATATATTCATATAGGGAAAGTGTACAAACTTTTGACTGGTACTGTACTATAATATACACAAAGAATAACAGCCGATATATCGATATCGGCCTGTTTTTACTCCCTAATATTGGTATCGGTATCACCCCCAAAAAACCAACATCGGTCAGGCTCTACTAAAAATGACAATTATTCAACAAACACTGGTGTCAAATTCTATTTAATATTACAAGCATTCAAACTAACAAATAACAACGCAGAAAATAAAACAGAAAAGTGAGAAAAAAATAAAAATAAATAAAATCAGGCCACTAATGGCCCTTCTCTGTAGCTCCATCACTCATCCTCATTTCCTGTCCACGCAGGAAGTATCCTGTGAGAGGAAATTCTTCCAACCGTGTGAGAGTATACAGAGATCCTAATAACAGCTGATGGCAAGCCAGACCGGTTCTATCTAACTCCTAATACCCAACTACAAAAACACACGGGAAGTCGCAGACAGCATCCTCTGGCCTGTGACCTCTGCTCACCTGTCCTGACATGATTCAACCAGAAATGAGTCAGCAGGAAAAAGCACTGACAAAACTTTTTATAATAAGACGGACCCCCTGTGAGACTGCCTTAAGATTTACTGAGATATATTTCAGAGTAAAAAACTGAAACAGCCAAAAAAAAAAAAAAAAATCAGATGCTCAGTGAAGTTTAAAAGGTGAAACAATGCATCTGAAAACCCAGAGATCTGTCAACCAGACTAGCATTTTTGGACATTACAGGCAGCCAGGGTCTAAATCAGTCATCACAGGTGAGAGAACAGTGATGGTGCCCAAAAATAGTGCCTGGGAGTTCTGAAACAGGGCAACAGTTGGTGACAGTTCACTGCATTCACACTGAACACAGATGATTTTCAGGACACTAAGGAAGTGCATGTGTGCCACACCTGTTCCTCGTTATATCCAGATTTGGTCAGTACTCTTGTAGCTCATAGGAAAACAGACCATCAGCATAGAGGCACGATTGAGGCACAGAAAATTCGACCTAATTGTTTCTGTCGCTTTTTGTACAACAAGACTCATTCATGCATTGCGAGGAAAAACAGCTCATCATTATGTTGGAAAATGTTGTGTAAGTTCATATACAGTAACGTACCACAAATTACCAGGTTCCTTTTTACCATGTTGTTGTATATTCACACACATATCTATGTCACGTACACATTCACAAATCAGGGCTGTTAAAAATCATAAGGGTTGTTTGTGTTCATTGATTTTGATTTTTGTTATTTGTTTTACATATTTGTTATCATAATAAATGATTTATTCACGTAATGATTTTTTGAGTCACGTCTGCTGTTTATGAATTCTGCAAATATATTCACAGACATATTAAGTGTATCCTATCTATTATTTAGATATTCTGTATCTATATATTCACAATATCTATTATTTAGATATTCTGTATCTATATATTCACTATGTATCTATATATATATATATATATTATACAGTACACTAACATATGCTATATATATAGTAGGTGTAGTATATAGTGTCATGTCTGATGTGTGTGATTATAGACCAAATATATAACAACAAACATGACACACCTAAGTATTGTGTGAACTTATACCGAAAATACACAACAACACACGTCCATTTTGTTAATATATTTAGTATATATACTCTGAATATAGTGCACAGACATACACTGTGTTATTATGTCTGTTGTTTATAGA
Source organism: Cyprinus carpio (assembly GCF_018340385.1). NCBI lineage: Eukaryota > Metazoa > Chordata > Actinopteri > Cypriniformes > Cyprinidae > Cyprinus > Cyprinus carpio. The sequence continues at coordinate 23,457,305 of NC_056588.1, forward strand.
ATTGATTCATCACCCCCCATTCACCCACCCCATACCCCCCCAGAGTGGCACCGGGGTTTTGCCTGTTTATGTAATTTTATATAATACATATATATATATAAGTCATATATATAGGCTATATTCAGGCGTGTCCTATTGTTAGATAACAGGCTGTCATGTCTGTTTGTTTATGTAGCCACGAGGCGAAGCTAGCTAACGCTAATCATTCAATCCATACATTATTGATCACAAATGGTGAATCACGCACATTACAGCCCCCGTTTCACATTCAAGCGGCCATCTGAACATCTCTGTGGCATTGAAAAACCCCCAGAAACGGCTATTTGATTTAATGGTTGGATAAAACTCGTTTTGTGTGTGGAATATGTCTGTGAATGTTTCAGTTCCTGTCAGAGTCCCACTCACCTAACAGCGCGCGCAGATGTTCAGACGCGTGAGAAACATGCCCCTTCTTTGGGTCCAGAACTTTCGTGTAGATTTCTTGACGTCTCCATAACCACCCTTCGAGTGAAACATTCCGCTGTAAAAAAGGCGATTCTGTAGCCGCTTTTACCTTCCTTTCACTTTCACCATTCAGACCTGTGTGTCTCTTGTGTGTATGCGTGAATAACAGTAGCTGCCTGGACTGACTGAAACTGACCGACCGACGACGGGGCGCCAATCCTCTGGAAAAAAAATCCCCCCGTCAGGACAACGTGGCCAGATTTAGACCGTTTTCCATCACATGACTGCTTGCATATTTGCTTCTTTGCCTAATTTAAGCGGATACATGGACTAACCCCTAAAAGTCACACACAAAAGGCAAAAGTACTAGAAAAAAATTAACGTAAAACATTTTTATTGAACCAAAAAACTATTTTTAGGCATTTGTCGCATTGTCAGTCAAGTGCGCCATATCCTGACCCAAAAAATAGACGAAAAATCTACAAAAAACAGAAACATCTTATCTGCATTCAGTAGTTCGTGATGTACATAAATGAATTATGATACATCCCTCAGGCTAAAGAGTGCACTAAGGTGCACTGACATTACATTTTATTCAAAAACACATTTAGGGTGTTTTGGAAAATATGGCAACACGTACCGCCGTTGTGGGTGTGTAAATACGGAAGCACACCGAAAGACAGGCAATTACACTTCATATTATTAATAGTATTAGCATTAGTATTAGTATTAGCATTATTACAGAAAAATTTATTTTCAAACTTGTAATTGAAAAATAATAAATAAATAAATAAACTTTGGTATGTTTTGCCTAGTTTCATAAATTTCTTCTTAGCAATAAAATTATAGGTCCGAATATTATGTAATGTGCTAATTATTTCACAGTATGAATACAAGAGAGTGACTAATCCCGTACGTCATGACGTCTTAACCCAAGGCTTCAGATGTAGCCGGTGATACCCAGTAGTGATAGATTGTTACGGGCGCGCACCTGGTGTGTTTGACGTTGACCTCAAATGTTTTTAAACTGTTTAAAACATCTTCGACATAGCTTATAGAAGCAAGGATTCAAGGCATGATTTTTATTATTTCATTTTTTTATCTATCTAGCTAGAGGAGGCGGACAACCCGTTTGGAAGACATCTGGAGTGTAGAAACTCTGTTCAACGGTGTGTCAGGGCTGAAATTATTGAATATCGTCTTTTTCCTGCGAAAACTGACAAAATCGTAATAAGGTGAGTATTTGTTATAGAAATGATGAGTTTTCCTAGAATTTTGTATTAAATATCGCTCGCATTTAATTATTCTCCCTCTAAAATACCCCTACTACCTTTAGCTATTGCTCTATTCACGAATTGTTGTCTAAATAAATTTGCGCCATGCCTTCTTTTGAGTAAAAAAATTAAAAATCCCGCTCAGGCATTAAGGCCATGTGATGAAATAATAAATTACGCAGTTACTAATCCTTTCCATGATTTTCTGACTGTTGTTTTCTGGAATCTGAAAAAAAAAAAATTTTTTTTTTTTTTATTGTATCTTATCAATATAATGTTAACCTGGAAGACTTTTGGGCGCGTCATGTCCAAGTAGTTTTTCATGTTTTTATTATGTTTGTTCATATAATGCAGGATTCCAAACTTTTTGTCAGCCAAACCCCTATAAAATAAATTTTACTCAATGCTCAGAGAAGTTAATAATTTTCAATAATTGAGACACAGTTCTACACGTTTACAGTATCTGGTGTTGGTTAATTGCACATTGGCATTGCAGGTGAAACAAAGTAAATATTGTATATTTGGTGTTCAACAGTGTTTCATTCTTTTTATTTTAAGTTTTCATAATATAAGTTAGTCTGCTTTTTATATCACGCACAACCGTTCTAAATTAACCTATAGACCCTTAAGCGCGTGAAGTTTGTAAAACTCACGACCTCCGGTGGCGGGGCTTTAGCCTGGCTGCAAAAAGAGGGGCGCGGACGCAATTTGAGCCAAGCGTAAACTATCCCGTTTACAGGGATTTTATTACCATGGTCAGAAGAAAGTCTCGGACCTGGTTTAATGATATGGTAAGGCATTTTATCGAGTTGATCATCAAAAAGTACTTTTTTCTTTCTCCTTCCTTTTTTTTTATCAGTATATTACATTTAATGGTAAGTTTAAAACACCTTTATTTAAAACGAGTTATATAAAAGTAATCTAAGAAAGGTAGTAGTATTGTATTAAGTTTATTTCAACTAAGCGTTTTCATCATGTAATCTGTAGATCAGTAATGGGCTCAATTGTAAGTAATCTACCCAACTCTGGCTATATCTGTCTTTTTTTGAGAGGACCCTGCAGTGGCATGTTGTGATCTGGTGATTTCTATATTGTGCTCCAATATATTAAGAACTCGTGGACTTATTAATTTCCATAATTTCATTAGTTACTTTTTAAGAGATTCACTTCCCATTGTAACCTATCTACGGTCAAAAGTTTTTTTGATTTCAATGTTTATGGAAAGAGCTCTTATTGCTCACCACACTTGCATATTGTTGAGATAAAAGACATTAAAACAGTATATGGTTGAAATATTATTAAATTTAAAAGTAACTTCTTGTATTTCATAAATTTTTAATGGTAATTTATTCCTTTGATCAAAGGTGAATTTTAGCAGTTATATTGAGCAGCACCACTATTCACGACTGACTTCTAATCAAGAAATGTTTTAGTGAGGGCAGCTAATCAGTCAAACTACAATGATTTCTGAGGATAATGCAATGAAGACATGTGTAATGCGTTGCTGCTGACATTCAGCTTTGAACTCACAGGAATAAATACATTTTAAAATCAAGTTCCCACACAGAAGGCCTAGTTTTTTTTGATTTTTTTTGTTTGTTTGTTGTTTCGTTTTGTTTGTTTGGTATTTTTTTTTTGGGGGGGGGGGGTTGTATGATTTTCACTATTTATACTGCAGTTACTGAATCGAATAATGCAGCCTTAGTAACCAGAAGATACTTATTTTAAAAAAGCTTAAAAACTTTCACTGGTAGCATATATAGGCTCATTGACATTTATACTACTCTTCTATTAAGACATAAAAAATAAAATGAACGGCCCTTATGTGTAAAATGTTAAATAAGGGTTTCTATATGTATGAATTCAAAAGATGATATGAAAGAGATATTTAGAATGTTGATATAAATGTTATTGAATTGAAAGTAATTTTTTGATTATTTAATGACCAATGGCCATATTATTATGGCAAGGTGGTGTAATAAGTATAAGTCACACACACACCGAAAGCTGATCCAGCTGCTCTCTGTATGTGTGTGTGCTGTGTTTTGGTGTGTTGGCACTGGCTGAAATGTGCTGGGTCAGAGCAGAGCTTTCTCTACTACTTGCACAATACTATCATCTGCCATCACTTCAGCTGGACACAGAAACCTCACAGTATGCCACCACACCTCCTTGAGAACTGAGCAAAGGTGGCCTGTGCCCTGTTAGGTCCTGTGATAATCACACTCTACCCCCCCCGTCCATATATAAGCATTAAGAAATATTTTAGCCTTACATGTCATGTTTGAAGAAATAACTTATTTGTTGTCTGTGACATAATTTGAAATATATGATACATTTAAATAGAAAAAGCAGACATACTTTATATGTTCCCCAATAATAAAGAAAAAATACCTTTATCCATCAGTTTAAATTCTATCTTGAATCTAGTTTTGGATAAACTTTTGTATTTACCCTAATGAAGACTACTGTACAAAAAAGAATTATTTTATTGGCTGGTCTGGCTGGCTCGGCTTGAAGGATGAACCAATTTTTTACATTTTAAAATAAAATTTCATTGACGGCCACTGTTTAAAGCAGAGATTCGAAGCAGATTTATGTCTTTTGAGCAACATGAACAAAATCATCTTTCGGGACCTGTATTTCAAACTAGTATGGTACTTGTAACATTAAAGGTGTTGTCGAAGAGCTAAGAAGTGAATAACGAAAGAGAGGAAGAAAGAAGGAATGATTTGCTTTAAAAACTGCTAATTAATTTTTAATTTCAATTGGTTGTTCTGTTTCACCTGGTTACCCCAATAGCTACACATAAGGCCATTTTTTGCATTTTACATCTATATTTATGCATATAGGCAGACGCTTCAAAGCATCTCTACAAAAAAAGGAGCGAAAGCACCGTCAAAGAGCCAACAATAGTCTAAATTAAATCTTATAATGCCAGGTTTATTAGACGAAAGGCAATCTAGAGAAGAGGAGATATGCATTAAATTATATTTTTGTGAGCAACAGATCTACGTAGAATTGTAGAATTTATTAAAGTTAGCATCTGTTAATTTGTTCCTAACATAGCCTTCTTAACACGTAAGTGTATCTTTTTAAATGTAACAGTTCCAGATTACTTGTACAGAATGTCTGAAAAATGAGGCCACAGGGTGGCGAGATGACTCCATGAAAAACCCCACCGCTTCAGCTGTACAAAACACATTAACAGAAGGCTTGAAAGCACTTGTCTCTACTAAATTCACATGAAGAGCTTGCAAATACTTGACTTTTCTCTTTGTGTGGTTATGTTTTCTCCTTGATGTGAATCAAAGTGTCATTAGAAGTAAACGTATCCGATTAAGATTAAAGTAAAGAGCAGGGCCATATTATTCCGAAATATGTTCTGCTTGCAAAACACGCACCGTAAATGAATCTTCACACACCATCACATCACATCCACGAATAGCAAACGTATACTGGATTCTTGTGCAAAGAAGCAGCCCAAAGTAAATAGGCTACTTGTCGGTGATGCTGATGGCCTTTAGTCCTACACATTTATTTATGGAATAAACCGCAACAATTACCACTACAGCAACGAACGCGCTTTTATTTCAGCTCAAGGAAAATTATATTCATTATTCATTACTAAAACATTAGCTGGAGTCCTTCAGGTCAGTTACTAAGACAACTAAAGCCATGCAGTAAAAGCATATGGAAACAATTAATATAATAATAATCATGTGCAATAGAAAAAAAAAAACACCTCGGGTGAAACAAAAGTAATTGCATATAATATATTAACTTTTCACGATAACTTTCCTTTTCGCACTCATTTCTTCATATTTAGTCTAGCGTCTGTTTGTCCTCCAGGGGGCGTTTTCAGGTACAGTACGTTTCTTTTCTAAAAACAGCAGCAATAAGGTGCTACTTACAAAGACATTTAAGTTGTGTTTTAGTTTCATACAGTCCTAACATGCTGAACATCTTGAAATTAAAACTATATACTAATACAACAGTAAATGTAAATATTTTCGCTATTTACTAGTATGGTAACATTTTAAAGGATGCACTTTTGTTTAAGGGCAAAGTTGAACATATAGGAAGGCTAATAG